>NC_092413.1:181051891-181356162 GCF_040894005.1 Engystomops pustulosus
AGCCATGATCAGTCATGGTTTCCATTTCTAGCACTGATGAATACTAACAAGACCAAAACCGCTGAATCCAAATAATAGTTTATGATGCTAAAATCCATGGCTTATCCATCATCAGTTCGGAATTCTTAGAAAAGGAATAATTTGTTTGCCTCTGAATTTGGTTGCTATAAATTGAGGAATTCACATATTGTTCACAATTATGTAATGAGGGGACTTAATTCATGGAGGACGTACCAGACAGTGAGCCCTAAACTACAGAACAAATACGGAACAACCACAAAGACACTTCTTCTCTATGACAAAGAGGAGGTATGAAACAGAACAGACAGACAAATAACACAAAAGAATAATGAGTGGTCAGGGTCACAACAGAAATAGAATATAAAGCACAAAATCGTAGATGCAAAGGCATAGTCACAAAATGAGGCCAAAAATCGAATAACTAGTATAGACAACAGGGTAGAACTAACACAGAATGATAGAGCAGGTAAAACAAACTTTTAACCAAGAACGGACAAAGCAAACAGAAGATATTTATGCATTAGCTTGGAGATTTGCTTACATGCAAGGGGCAGTACTCTGGCGGTAAGACTGAGTTAACCTTTGCCGGTCCAGAATCATACTACAGAGAGCAAGTGTCATCATTTCATTTAGCAGTCCATGCATTGGAACAATCGAGTCATAGAGTGATCAGCATGTTAAGACAGTTAACAGTTAAGGCAATAAAATTTCCACTTTAAAAAGAACGGGAAATCCCAATCATTGAACTTCACCAATTTATGTCTATGATAGCGTGAATAGCATTTACATATACAAACAAACAACAACCACCAGAGGCTTATGCTAAATATAAAACAATCAATATTTTTTTAAATAATTAGTATAAATCATGCATAATATATATAAAGTACGAAGTATGCAATATCTGGGAAAGTCAACACAATGCAATCACTTTATTGGTTCTGGCACTGCATAAAAAACAGTAAATGCTTTTTTAAAACACCTCCCCAGAAAAAGCTGGTGCAAAACCTGTGAGCTTAATGGCTGTGTGGGGTGTCATGGCCTGTATAGATACATTGGGGGAGATTCATTATGGCTTCTCCACTAGCTTTCTGTCAGAGAAACCACATGCCCTCAGTTTCCGGCATTTTCCGACCCACAGATGGGCTGTGCCGTGAATGCCTGAAATGTCCCATTTACTATAGTCTCTGGGGGAAAACCTGCAGAGACTATAGCAAAAAACTCTGCCAATTCTAATCTGGTCTACAGCACTCATATTCATTTTTTTGTTTTTCTTGTCCCATCTAAGAACACTTATTTGCATATTTCCCAGAATCCTCTACTGGAGCATCAATGGGTATAACTCTCCACACACCTACAAAATCGCCTTTATTGGCAAACTCTCCATAAGGAGAACTCTGACTTCCTGTCCCTAGTCACAAGCTTCTCACTCAGATAAACCAGTTCCATACACTGTACAGAAGAGACACAACCAATTTGGAACAGTGCTATCTACTCTTGTGAATCTGTTCCTTTTGAACCAGATATACTGGTTTGGCTTTAATCCTACATCATGTCATTGGGCTTCCTAAAAGTCATGCTTAATGGTAATGCCTTGCAAGGTAGCTAAAGAGGCAATGTTTTCCCTTTCCTATTTAGGAAAACTTACTTACATAATCCCCTGAATCCCCTAGTGGAGCATCAATGGCTAAAAGTCTCCATATTCCTGCAAAGTGGCCTTCATTGGCAAACTCTCTGTAAGGAGAACTTTCTCCCTCACCCCATTTATTGGAGAAGCATTTATGATATCATATACAAAAGCATGAAAAAGGTTGCAATTCCTGCCACACCGACAGGAAATTGTGACTTTTTCCACACTTTGCCAACATTGTGACACTTTTTTGCAAAGTGGCCGTGATGGAGCTGATCGGGGTTGGTGGCTAAATTTACTATAGCCTGCACCATGATACTGGCTCCAGTTGTAGCTGAAATCTACACAAGGCCAAAACATGCTCATATTTCATTGAGCTGGAACCTCTTAGTAATTCCAATTCGCCAGTCTTAGTACATTCCCCCTGGATTTCAGTCCTATAACCTTTGCACAGTATTGTATCAGTTGTTGATATGACAGCCTAGTATTAGTTGATTTATATTTTTTCCTGTGTCTGTATATGTTTTTTTTATAATACTGTAATTTTGGTATTGGACAAGCTCCGATCACTCCTGTAATTCATGTTCTAAATAAAAGTTTAATGTAAGTTTTGTTTTGGTAAATGTTCCATGACAGATATTGTAGAAGAAAACGAATTGATTTTTGAGAGCCTCAAACAAAAATTACATTTGTAATTATTGACGGAGCAGACAGTGCCTGTAGAGCAGAAGCGGTAAGTGATTATCAAGCATATGATGAATGTTAATTGGACGACCTTCTCCATAGCACTACGGGAGTACTAGCCGATGTTGGAGGGCATCCAGTTTAATTTTTGGGATTACTTCTGCCTTGGACAATCTAAGGCTTCTCATAATTTGCATTCAATCAATAGCTGGACAAATAAGCTAATTAAATTGGCTTGTTGGGATGATTAAAGCGGCTGCATCTTTATCTTTTTAATCCTTTGCAAGTTTAATAAAATAGGTAATTATTGTTATTCAATACCATGAAGATTATTGAAAGGTGTCATGGGAGTCATAAGGTAAAAGTTCCCTTGTGGTGTACAACACTTTCATCATTTCGAGGTTTTGTACATGTTTCTTGTGATCATTTGACTCCAGCACAATCCCTTAAAAAATGTACAAATGCATTTAAATACATGATTGAATTTTTAGTACAGATTTTCAGTGAGTTGGCATGCTACAAATTTGCGGCAGTAATATCTGTTACTGTCCCATTCATACGAATTGGGCTTGTAAAAACCTATGTGCCTGCTGCCAAAACAGCCCCATTCATAAGAATGCCACTGATTGCAATTGTAGATATTTTTTATAATGAATCTACCATGTGTGCCAAGCTGCCAATACACCCTAATAGTTTTTCATAGTAAAACCAACACATAAGTCATAGGGAGCCAACAACACCATCATGATATGCCAATATATTAAAGGGGTTTTCCGGGTCTTAAAAATTACTGAGGGCAGTGCTGGGGAGGGCTATTTAAAAATAATAAACATGTACTTACCTCCTCCGGGGCCGCCGATGTCCTGTGCTGCGGTCCGTATTCTTTGTGCGCCGGTTTGATTACAAGGGCGCACAGGGAGCTTCCGGCTGGCTGGAAGCTCCCATCCGACACCATCTCCCAGCACTTACAACGTTGAGAGATAGGGACGGATGGGAAGAGCCGGCCACATCGAGGACCAGAAGCTCCCTGTGTGCTGCTTCTGTGCCCCGGTAAACAAACAGGGGCACAGATTAAATGGTCCGCGGCGTATGTACATGTTTATTATTTTTAAATAGCCCACCCCAGCCCTGCCCTCAGTAATTTTTAAATCCTGGATAACCCCTTTAAGCTCACAAACAGCAGAAAAGTATGAAGTGTTCCAAGTGTATGATCCTTTTCCTTTAAAATGGGTAAAGAACTGTCACCATGTGTATACAGGCGGTCCCCTACTTAAGAACACCCGACTTACATACAACCGCTAGTTACAAATGGAACTCTGAATGCTGGTAATTTATTGTACTTTTTGCCTTAGGCTACAATAACAGTTATAAAATGTGTCTGCAATGAAGCTTTATTGTTAATCCTGGTTCTTATGACAACCCAACATTTTAAAAATCCAATTGTCACAGAGACCAAAAAAAATTTGGCTGGGGGCGACAATTATAAAATATACAGTTCTGACTTACATAGAAATTCAACTTAAGAACAAACCTACAGAACCTATCTTGTATGTAACCTGGGGACTGCCTGTAGTACCTTTGCAAGAGCCTTAGCAATCACTACAGGAACCCGGTGGTTTCTGATAGGATGCCTCCCGCACAGAACTGGATTAATAATAATTATTCAACCATTACTATAATGCTGTAAAACTTTGAATACACGGCGGGCGGTCGGGTCGCGCTGCATGGAGAGGGCTCACGGGCTGAGCCCTCTCCATAGCCGGTAAGTCCTTGCTGCATATTGCAGCAAAGGCTTACCGGTAACACCTGGATCAGTGCTAGCACCGATCGCGGGTGTTATCACAGCGATGGCTGCCGGCAGCCTCAAAAAGATAGCGGCGCATGCGCTGATAGCACATTGTAATGAATGAGGAGGAGAATCCCCATATACTGCCATACTGTAGTATGGCAGTATATGATAGGATCGATCAGACAACCTAGGGTTAAAGTACCCTAGGGAGTCTGAAAAATAGTAAAAATAAAAAAAAAGTTTAAAAAAAAAATTAATAATAAAAAAACCCGAAATTTCAAATCACCCCCCTTTCCCTAGAACTGACATAAATATAAATAAACAGTAAAAATCATAAACACATTAGGTATCAACGCGTCCGAAAATGTGCGATCTATCAAAATATGATAATGGTTTTACACCAAAGTATAAAAAAGTTATTAGCGCCAGAAGTTGGCAAAATCAAAAAAATAATTTTTGTACAGGAGGTTTTAATTTTTGTAAATGTATGAAAACATTATAAAACCTATACAAATTTGGTATCCCCTTAATCATACAGAACCAAAGAATAAAGTAGACCTGTCATTTGGGGCGCTCAGTGAAAGACATAATATCCAAGCCCACAAGAAAATGGCGCAAATGCGTTTTTTCAACATTTTCACAGCATTTGGAATTTTTTTCCCGCTTCTGAGTACATGGCATGGAATATTTAATACCATCACTATGAAATGCAATTTGTTACGCAGAAAACAAGCCATCGCACAGCTCTTTACGTGTAAAAATAAAAAAAGTTATAGAATTTTGAAGGTGGGGAGTGAAAAATGGACATGAAAAAACAGGAAAGGGCCCGGTCCTTAACCGGTTAAAAATACATATTTTTTTAATATTTATATCTTTATTTGAATCAATATGCGTTACAATAGTCTATATAGAAAATGTGACGTAAGAACCTGTGTGTTACTTATTATAGAAATATGCTGGGACTTGATGGTATAGGAGACTGAAATTCTTTTTGGCTTTCATGTCAGTCCAAGAGACGGAGAGACGGCAGGTCCGTCGGTGGTACCTCGGACCCCCCCAGACACCCCTTTCTTGTGATCTGTGGGGTCTCTGATCATTGAGACCCCACCGATCAGCAAGTTAGACCCTATACTGGGGATTGGACCTAACTTGTTTGGTGGGAAAACCAGGGTTAAAGCCAATTTAGCTACCCTTAAGACCAGCTTTTGGGGGCAGCATCCAGGCACTTCATTTCAACTAACTGGTGATTTAATTCAGTGCTGGCTAGACAAGTGTTCTACGCAGTGCTCATCCCTCTTCCTCTCCTGCATGCTAACGTGTGCTCGTGTGAATGTACCCTTACTGTTCTGTGCATGAACCCATGATATGGACAGTCGCCCAGTTGTGTCTGTGGTTTAGCAAAGAGGTGGCAAGCATTGGAGAATGAACTCTACCATGGGCCCTGTGCTGTATAAAGATTGTAGGCCCCACTGGTCTTGAGTTTTACATAGGGATCTATTTTATCTTCTGGCCTTTGATATTTGAACACCCATTGATTCACAATCTATCGTAAGAACAGGAAATCAATATTTCAAATGTGGAGAATCCGTTTTTCCAACCAGTAGCTTCAACAATATAAAAAAAGCATACCTTGGCAGTAAAAACAGTGAATGATAACATTCTGCAACATGAAAAACACAACCAGCTTTTCCACATTTCACCAGTGTTTTTTTCTTGCATTTCTCATAACAAATATTATATTGCAAATTAATAAATAATTAGTAGTTATTTTGTAGTTAATATTGATGCAACAAATTTCAAGCAAACATTTTTTATTTTATTTGCTTTATTGTATGCGAGGCATTATAATTATAATTACAGAATTATAGGATTATAATTTGGTGTGATTTTAACATTTACCGAAAATGAAATTAAGGATTTAGTGACGGACATAATTGCATAAGAAGCTATTCCAAACAGTGTCATGTCTCTGGCACACAAGTATCATAACTGTTATGTGTCTTTGATTTCTTTCCTCTCATGGCAAAAGAACAGAGAAGAACCTGACCTTCACATGAGGATTACTGATCTTTCTGAATAAATATTATAAAGGCGTATGCTAAGACTGGCCAAGTGATTTATACATACTGAACTTTCCCCAATGCACCACACTCCAAATTATTATGCAAATTACATTTTTCTCTGATTTTCCGAAATGGTTGTTGCAAATGATTGTCAGTGTATTAAAAATTGTCACCCGTTAGAGTAAAAATCTAATTTTATTGAACAAACGTCCAAATTATAACAGTATATTCTTCAAAATTAACAGAAAACTGAAAACGCACTGTTCCAAATTATTATGCACAACAGAGTTTTATGTTGTAAAAAACAGAAAATGGTCATTTGTTGAATTTGCAGCATTAGGAGGTCACATTCTCTGAAATCAAAAGCTAATTCAATTCAAAACATCCTAACAGTTACATGTATCATAGATAGATTTCATATCATCGCAATTCTTGCATCTATTGAACTTTTTGGAGAAATTCTCCTTGAATTTCTTTGCATGTCAGAATCGCCTCCCAGAGCTGCTGTTGTGATGTGAATGGCCTCCCACCCTCATAGATCTAATGCATTTTGAGTTTCTTTTTTAATTTTGAAGAATATTCTGTTATCATGGGAGGTTTGTTCAATAGAATTCTATTTACACTCCGTCAGGTAATGACTTTTATTATACTGACTGTCATTTTCGACCATTTAGAAAAACCAGAGGAAAATATAATTTGCATAATAATTTGGAATGTGGTGTAATTTATATGCCATATAATACATTGCTGCTTGGATTCAACTCTATGTAGTGTGGAAACAGACTGTGGAAATGGGACACTTACGTCAATCAATGGGGCAGGACTGCATCAGAGCTCACCAATTCTGCCAGAACTATAATCCTAACAAGTATTTTTGGGCTCTATCAGTCTAAGGCCCCTTTCACAGTAGCAGTATGGGGACCTATATGTGGCTGCATGTTTGCTGTGGCACCGTACTGAGCACGGGAAAAAGATACAGCATGCTCTATCTTTTCCCATGTCTACGGCTGAGCGCTGTGCATCACTATGGAGGGGGGAGGGGTGCGGTGCTATGGGCAATGGCTAATGGAGTGATCACACAGCAGTGTGAACGTAGCTTTAGACTCCTTTCACATGAACATATGCTATGCCCGGGTCAGTACCAGGGAGCTGATCAGCCTCCCCATATATACCGCAAGTGATAGAGCACACACATGGCCACCTTACATGATCATGTGAAAGGGGCCTTTGTCAGATTTTCCAATCCTCTACTGTTTATAAGTGAGATAAAGAGGGGGTAAAATGGAATGCTGCTTAAATTATATTGGAAACAGTCAGCATGCTATATACTTATTTTAATAAATTGTATTAATTATTGTGAGTGAACATCTAGGCATTCACATTTATATACACATTGCTTCAATTGGTTGTCATAAAAAAATTATTATACATGTTTGAAGATATTTTACCATAACCATAGTCATGTTGTCGCTTACAAACAAGATAGCAGTCCTCACGTCAGTGGCGTAGAAGCCCTGAAATAATCGCAAATGCTAGCTTATTGCTAGTACTTGTGATTATTTAGCCCCCTCCGCCACAGGTGTGAAGGGGTGTTAAGGGAGACACAGTCGGCCGAGCAGAGGGCGTGACCAGCCTGGAATGGGCCGGCGTGGGCACTTACTGTCCCTGCGCCTGCGCACTTTCTGCATTTGATGGCCTGGCATCGTGCTGCGAAAAAGCAACGGAAGGTCTATCATATGCCGCTGCACGAGCGCAAACATAAATGTTTGCCTCTAGGTCTCCTATGTTACTATATAAATTAAAAAAAAAAAAGAAGAAAAATCCAAGTTCATGCAGTGAAAACTCATGAAAAACACTATACATATACTGAATAGTATAAAAAAAAAATTCTATGTAGAGATGTTGTCCATGTTACAAATTTCACCATAGCTACTGGGCAAAACTCTAACAGCCCAGGGAAATGCATACTAAGCAATAGAATCTTTGTGTTCAAACTCTGTCCTGATAGCAAGGTGTGAGCTTTTGTGTAAAGGGGACAGAAGGTACATGCTTGCAGAAAGTCTGATTTATAGGACAATTCCAAGTCCAGCAGAATTGATTCCAAGGAATGAAAGAGGTTCCTGCACAGTGATTTCCTTCTCCACACTTTTTATTACCGCCCTTGTCCACTTCTTGATTACAACTGTATGACAAATGAGGAGCAGAAGTGGAACGAGCGCCCGGTGTCATCCTTAAAATATGAATTTAACATTTAACTTTCACAACCATTGAAAATTGGCCTAAAATGTACAGTTTGCAGATAATGTAGCATATAAATTACATTTGTCACAATCAATTACATCACAATGCACCAACATTATACGTCTTTGTGCTTTTCTTTATTGTCCACCTTAATCTGCCTCATACAGGCGCAATGCTTTGTTTTCACTTGCCAAGGTGATTTTAGAGGTAAAAGGGAAAGCTAGAACTTGGGATTTATTATACTACAGCTGAATGCATTAAGGCACAGATACGTATACATTGAACTTCTCAAATGGCCACTAACCTTTAAGCAAACTTTTCATAATTAGTTGAAGCAACAGAACAATACCAGCAGATTCCCAATGTTTCCAAAGGAGATCTAGAACATATCCCACTGTATGTTCATACATACGCCCTCTATTTCGCTTCCTCCCCCTGTAAGGCTTCATTTACATGAATATAACACGTACATACTGGGGCACATTTTTTTACCCGTCCCTGCGTGATCCTCAAGGTGCATTCCTCGATGAGAATGCACTGTGCCGCGATTCACTACCAGCGTGCGCCCGATATCCTGCATGTGTCGCTTCCCTGCTCAGGGCTGCCGGAGTTCACTTTCTTCTTCCCGTTGCATGTAAGTGCTTGGCTTGCAACACAATTTATATGTTAAGTCCCGCGCTTAGTCCGAAGTAGTTGGATCATACGACGGCACGCCCCCCCTCCCCGATTTAAGCCGGGCCGATGCGCGAAAATCCAATCCCGACCGCCAAAATTCCCAGTTAAATGCAATGCACATCAGAAATCGTCGGAATATCCGACGATAGTGCGGTCCGCGGACCCTTAGTAAATGAGCCCCACTGTATGTCCCTGTAGACGGCAATGGGGGCACAGAGCAATAAGGTGTCACGCATGTGTGGCACTGCACATGAGGAAAAGATAGGACATGTCCTATCTTTCCCCATGTGCACTGACATATGCCATGCATCTCTATATGTACATGCTGTTGATATCCAGGGTGTTTACTGAGTGATAGTTGAATGGACACATCACTGGGGAAACTTCCATGGAGCACTAGAGAGGCTAGGGATGGATACAATACAATTTCATCTTTCACCCATAGGCAGATGGAGACAAAAATGATCCCTCCCCCTATATGTCTATGGTTATGCTCCGCATATACATTGGAAGCTTTCCTGGCATATATACAGAACATATCCAAAATTTGTGATGTGAATGTAGCCTTATATACCTCACTCAAAAGGCTTGATGCAGAGCATTGCAGGTCTGTACTTTATAATTCCACTGATGCTTCAGAGCCACACAGGGAGGGTAATATGAGCAGATTGTAATATGATTTCACAGTTTTCCATCAATGTAAAATAGTATATAAAAATGTAACTATAACGTAATACTGATCAGCTCACATTCTAAATGTAAATGTGTTCTGGAGGTATTTATGGGGTTTATTACTATTGGATGTAGTCAATTTTACTACTTTGGTCTTCATACAAAAAAAGGAATATTTTAATATATGACAAATCATAGGAACTGTCTAAATGCAAGTTAATAAATGAATTGTAAAGGAAATGTATTAAGCGGAGGTAACAGTGCATTTAATTCCTGATGTGAAACATGGGCATTATTAATTGAACCTCTTTCTTTTAGACTAATATTAAAAAAACTCATATAAAACCATGATAGATCAAATGTGAACTTTATTTCATTTTTCAGCTAAATTTACACTTCCAGTTTTCTGCAGAGGGCGACTACATGCCCAGAAGGCCACTAACATTTTTGCCATTTACAGTCTCAAAAGTTTCATATATAGAGATCAAATGATTACATGCACCAATCTTCTTAAAGGAAACCTGTTATCCGGAAGGTCATTTTAACATGATGTGAGGTTACAATTGCCTCTGGCTTATAGATTTTAAAAATACCTTTGTCATTTATCTGAATAATTCCATTGCTTTTTAATTGTTTCTTTAAAAGGGTTGTCTGCAAGCAGGCTGAGGGATTTTTATAAAGATAAAGCCGTACTCACCTTCTCCGTCACTCCGAGTGTCCCTCGTGGCCGTTTCACTGGTCCGTGCCTCTGTTTGTTTACACGGGCACAGAAGCTGTGCTCAGGTCAACTTCCAGCCAACCGAGATAGGCGCCCATGCCCACCCATCCCGATATCTCAGCACCTGATACAGTGGAGGCTGGAAGTGACTGAGGAGGTGAGTACAGCTTTATTGATAATCCTTGTTCCCATTATAGCAAAAAATGTTGAAAATCCAATTGGGACAAAAAAAATTTTTCTATTGGAGCTACAATTATAAAATATACAGTTCCGACTTACATAGAAATTCAGCTTAATTGCGACACAATTTGAAAGTTAAATCCCGCGCTCAGTCCGAATCAGCCGGATCGTCCGACGGCCCGCCCCCCAATTTCTGCCAGCACAGCTGCGCTACAATTCAATCACATGCGACACAATCCCAATGCAAACCCCAGTTAAATACCTGCGCAAATCCCGAAAACCATGAACAGTCAGACAAAAGTGTGATCCGTGACCCTTAGTAAATAAGCCCCTATGTGTCTTTTGGATAGTTGGTTTCTTTCACAGGAGGCTCTGTGGGAAGAGTCCCCCCATACTTATGGTGCTCTCCCAGATGTATCTGCTTTTTTGACCATATTAGGAAGCAAAGTAGTCTTATTAGGACAAGAGTCTACTTTCCCACACTTTACTACCCAGCTTGTCCTTGGGTGACACAAATATGTGACTCTGGCAGCTATCCTGAACTTGTTCTATCTATGAGTACTGTTTATATAAATGTATTCATAAATTGACATCTACTAAAGAACAATTGTCATATACGTTGATATTATTTGTTTACCTATTTCGGAGCAATGTTTGTACTTACCTCTTCAGATTGATACAATTTGGTGGTCATATTTTTTGTGGGTATTCTTATTGATTGATTTTTTTCAAGATATTGAATTGATTGTATTGAATATATGCATAAATAGTCTTATATGCTTTATATATGGAACAGTGTTATTAGGGGTTGTTTTAAGAATTACATTTGTTCCTTATCCACGGTATAGGTCATAAATGTAAAACATAGGGGTCCGACTACAAAGGCTACCTGCATTCTGCAGAACATAGGAATGCTCGTCTCTCAGCTCGCTCCATGCCAGCTGAACCTCCAGGTTTTGGTTGACCTCTAATCTGATCTAGAAGTCCCATAGAATGGGTGCAGGTAGGACCTGCCTCCTGTGCTCCTTTGACTTGTATGAGACTTCCAAAACCCCAAAGTCCAGCTTGTGTGGTATAGAACTGAGATACACCCTCAGTAGATTGGGGGGTCTGAGCAGTCCCCCTTCCTCATCATCAAACATGTACCCCCCATCTCCTGGGAATAGAGGATAAATGTAAAGCTTGTGCATTTTTTGTGTATAATATCTTCTTATATTTACTTTGATAAATTTGTTTCTATGCTATTTAAAACATATCCTTCTTTTTTTTCTGATATTTTGCCCATAACGTACGATTTATGTATCTATCACGTATCTATCAGTTATCTGTCTGTGTGCATCAACACTGTCTGAATTTAGAAAAGACGTGAGCTCAGACATCCTGACAATGACCAAATTGAGCTAGAGAGAATGTTCTATCAAGGTGACTGTAGTTATACACTTGAAAGAGATTCTGTCAAGACATTACATCTCTCTGCAATGCATTTTTTATGAGTTCTCAGATGAGTTTGACACTAGTGCCCTGCTTTCTTCTGAAGCATCAGGAGATGGAAAATTCACATTTGTAGACAGTTTGTCTATCCTCCACCCCTTAAACTTCATCCGTTATGCTTCAGTGGGAGCCTGCAAACATTGACAAATGCATGTATTAAATACACTGACACCAGAGAGGAAATATCCTATGCTGTTTGTATGCTAAATGTATAGGTGGCACTTTGTGTCAACAAATGTACAATATTATTTTCTACTCACACTTTTGAATAATGAAATGGAAAGTCAAAATTCTGTTAGTATTATACTATCTCCAAGTAATAAGAGAATATTGTGCATAACGTTTTATAAGGGAAATATCATAAAACGACCTTGATGGCAGTCTATGCACAGTGATAAGTGGGGCGGAAGTACCAGGTGATACCCCTATCCACCTCTAGATTTCCAAAGCTTAAAATTCCAGACACACTACTTCTCTATCAGTGCAACTTACTGTGAAGGTTAAGTATAAAAATCTTTCCCATATCACCTACTGTGAGATAATACAGTCTTATATTTAGTGGTAATTTGCTTTATTTTAGAACTATATTCACATATTTGCCTTTGTAGTACTACTCTACTACACTGTCACATGTACTTCATAATCCATGCAAACACTAAGATACATGACCATTTATATTACCCATCCAATGTGGTAATTATAGGTGTGACAAACCTCCCACTCTCGGCTCATGTCATAGGGTGCACAAACGCTACAGAACCTCAAAGTTAGCACATAAAGCCGCACCCTACGCAAGATGTTGCCTTTAATCTAAACGGTATTCTCTATGCCCCAGTGCTGACTCCAATCACTGCCACCACCTATCTTTCTCCCATTAATATCATAAATGAGAAGGAAAATAGGCACCTGTCTACATAAGTCCCTCAACAATTTAGAAATCCAATTTACAGATTAATAATTACACGATTATCTATACAATTACTTAAAATTAATCCTGGTAATGATACCTATTCAGGTCACCAGCAGAGACTTATTACGTTTTAAAATTTAACATACAAAAGTACAGTGCATACATTAAATATATAATTTCATATAAAAAGGTTATAAAACAATAAACAGTACATATGATACATACAAAAAAACACCACTCTGTGTGTTGATCTTTCCAGCTGTGTAGTTTTCTTGGACAAACTGAAATTACGGACATATTGGGGTACATTTACTAAGAATGTGGGAAACTGCACTAAAAGTGCTCTTCCCATGTATAATGCTGGGTGCTACAGATTCATTAAGAACATGCGCCAGAAATCATGAATATGTCACTTCACCGTACTGGCCCGACAGAGTTCACAAACATTTTTAACATAGGCCGCGCAACAGACTTTGCATGTTAAATCAGACACACGGTCCAACTGACTCCCGGAACGCCCCTAATTTGTGTCACATGATGCCTAGTGCAGCTGTGCCACAAATCGGTGACACATTTGTGGCGCAGACACTTCTTAAATACCTGTGCAAGCAGTTTACACCTAAAAGAATGTGCAAAGTCCGTCAGAAAACTGGCCCAAAGCCCTTAGTAAATGTGCCCCATTGTCTCTATTCATTTTCTTATTGTAATTAAAAGACTGGAGGGGGCTTCACTCAATAATTATGGCCATAATTTTTACTTTTGCCACAATAGGTTTGTTGAAACAAAACACTGAACAGTGAAAACAAAACACTTAAAAAATGAAGCCTTAGACTATTTTTTAGTGAGTTAAGACTCATGTGGCACAGTGTAATCCTTAGCTTAGTAACTATTATACTTAGGGCCCTCTTTAGGATATCACAAGTAACGAGGTAGTGTGGAGAATTGCTCTGGTAGACGCTTGGTAGTAGTAGCAGGGACACACGCAGGATATAGTCCAATTCAAGTGTTTTATTCATACTCTGTGATCAAACAACTTTGAAGACGAGAGATCCACACAACGCAGACTTCAATGCAGACAAGCGCCTTTTGCTTGTTCATTCCACCACACCATGACAGATCTTTTTACCCTTCAGCGGGTCTGTCAGGGGAGCGGATAGTGTGGCAAAGTTGGGTATAAACCCTCTGTAGCATCCAACAAAGCCCAGGAATGCCCTGACTTGTTCGGTGCTCTCCGGTTGATGGAAAATGGACAATATGACCATTAGCTGTCAGTATTTTGTGGGGCCCCCATGAAGCTCGAATGGTAACACAACATACTCAAAAAAGGCCTCAGGGGTGATATAAGAGTACCTATCCCTTGGTTAGATTTAATGTGGTAAAGTCCTAAACACTTCCTAGTCTCTCAATTAGCTTGTCAACCCGTGCCATAGGATAGGTATAAACTAAGAGACCTCATTCAATTTTCTAAAAATGTTGTAAAATCGCAACATTCCTTCAGGTTTGGGAATTTGAACAATTGGACTGTCCCACTCACTTTTGGACTCAATAACCTGTAGTTTCAGCATCTTCTGGACCCGTCTACGAGCCTCAGTGACTCTGTACAGCCTTGATCTAAACTTTACCCCTGGTTCAGTGACAATATCAGTGACAATATCATGTACCTGGGCAACTCTGAGAAGACATCTGTATTTCTTGCTACAAACTCTCGAACCTCTGGCTGTTGACCTTCGGTAAGGATATCTGCCATTCGCAACTCTGCATCAGCAAAAGGCTTAACTGTAGCCTCGGAGAGTATAGCAGGAGGTGGACTAGCCAGAGCCATTTCTGTAAGCAGAGTCTCTCCATCTTTCCAGGCTTTTAACAGATTTACATGATATGTCTGCTTAGGTTTTCTCTGGCCAGGCTGACGTATCCTGTACTTCACGTTTCCTATTTTCTCTAGGCTGCACCACCAGGAAGTCCGGGAGAGTTTTGAATGTGGTGCTTCCACTCCTCCTCCTCCTTCCTCCTCCTCCTGCAGTAGTGACACAGGAAGCGCGATTAAGCACTTCCTGTGTCTCAACGTTGAAAGTACTATTGTTTGTAGAAGTCAGGCGAGCAGACGGGGAGGATGTGCCCAGCGTCTTCTCCGCTGACCACCCGCAACCCCTGTGGGACAATCACCCACACTGTAAACCACCATTGGTAGGGACCCCCTTCGAAGCAAAATGGGGGGACTTCACCGTGGAACTTCACAGATGCACCGAGGGGACCAGGGGGACATCAGAGGACTAAATGAAGTGGACACTTTAAAAAAGGGAGTAAAGGTCTTAAATAAAGGGGCATTATACTATGTAAAAGACACAGTTTGGGCTCATATGACTTGTAATGGTGGAGGCAGAACACTATTTCAAGTATCACTGCTAACAGCAACGAGTTTTAACGCTCTTACAATTGTCTAGTGCCTACATGAGACAGTCACCAAAACTATTTCTGAGGGATACAGAGGTATACATAGAAAAAGCTTATGTCCATAATGAGCTAAGCGCTCTCTACTATGATACATACAACCTACATCTGTAGTAAAAGGGGATTAGTTTTATTTATAGCAAGTGACAACTTAGGACACCTATAAATAATTCCTGACAATGATGCTCCTAGTGTCAGGTGAAGTTCCTAAGACGTTCTGATGGAGCATAAACTTCCTTTTACTCCTTATCTTCTCGGAACAAGGCGGTTTCATGCTTGTCTCAAACAACTGCCATGTGCCTAATCCCTGTAATTGGTGAATCCTGATAACATTCTTTCTGCTCATGTCCCTCCACTTGGAATAGAAGACCTAACCTATAACCCGTGGATTCTCTTTGAACTCTTATCCTTATCTCAATGACACCAGTAATATATTTCAGTGGATCAGAAAAACTATGATGGTAGGAACATGGCTGCTTATGACAATGGAGTTCTTTTAACAAAGCATCGGTGCCAGGAAACATACTGCCTCCACTAATGATTTTTATTGTTGTGGTTTTATTATTTTGTGTGATCATTGTCTTTAGATACTTTTTTCTTTATTATGTGATTTTTTTTTTTGCAAACTCGAAAACTGTATTTTAGTATGTTCACAAATTATTTCCCATATAGCAAGATAATTTAATACTAATACTACTTTTAGACCCTGTGTCTGTTCCAGGGGCATAACTAAGGGAGATACGGCTCATATACACTCATATACACACACAAACATATATACCTATGGATATAAACATACAGATCTTCAATCATACACACACATTTTTACACTCACACACACATATAGAGCATGTATACAAAAACACACATAAAGTGCCATATACAGTACAGCATATCAACACAAATACAGTATATACACACCATATACACATACAACATATACTCACATATACACACACATGCAGCATGTATATATCACATATATGTTATATACGTATTATGCTGTATAATGTGAAGCATAATATGCATATAATGGTGCACATCCTCGACTCTTAAGTGTCAGATGACAGGGCCCCCTGACACTGTTGGCCCCATAGCGACTGCTATGGCTGCTACCACTGTAGTTACGCCTCTGGTCTGTTTTTAACTAATAAATAAATACATTTTTAGATAATTTAGAAGCAAATGAAAACACTGAAACTCCGGTGGCATGACTTGTGCTGAAAGATGCCGCCAATGTACATGACTATATAGTCAAAGAGCGAGTCACTTGGTGTTTGTAATGGATCGAATAACTTTGTATCAAAGTCAGCAGGGAAGAGGCCTCCAAGCAGTTATCGTAAAGTATCACTCCAATTAAAGAAATGACTCTACAATCAAATCAGGATGCCACCCGATCAATAGCCCCCTCTTGAGTTACATTGATTTTGCTGGCTTTGTACAGTAAATGGAGATTTATGTTTATAAATCAATCATTACTCTGCACTTGAGATAAATGGTTCATCGGGGCGAGGAGACAAATATTGTAAATCTTGTAACAAGTTCTACATGTCTCATGAGTTATCTCAGGCTGTGGCACTGCAGATCCTTCAAGATGACATTCAATTATATGTGCCTTAGTGCCCTGGAGGAGCATGCCCTGCTGATGTTAGTGTTCCCTGATCAGAGAGCTCGTAGTGAGAGACGTCTTCATTTCCAGCAAGTGCCTGTTGTACTTAGCACGTCTTTAGCAGCGGTGCAGACGCCTTGATGAGAGCGGACAGACAGTTTATGTTTATATGTTGTTATCCTGGTAATAAATCTGCATGGCTGAATGCTATACGTATGCTGGGGCACTTGTCATGCTGTATTACCGAAAAGGATTACAGCGCAAATCCTGGGGCATGGGTTTATAGGCATTAGATTCTAAAAGTGGCATATTTTTCATGCACAGACATTTTATTGCACTCACAAAATATGACACTTGAAGTTTGACTTTGACTTGGCGTAAGATTCTCATGAGCTGAATGTAACGAGTTGTGATAATGAATTGCATTGGAGCTGAGCAGTGATTACATCCCTCCCCATTCAGGAGTGACAAACTATAATCCATTTATGATGTCTAATAAAATTCACTAATTTTCTTTTTTTTTTATAGGATACCGCAATAAAGCAACAAAGAGGATGCAATGTAATCTATTATTATTATTATACACAGGGAAAAAAATACTGAAATTAAAGGGATATCAATGACATTCTAATAATGGAATTTGGCTATCTTTGTGTAATGGAAATTAGAACTTCACTTGCTGCAGCATAACCCCTTCATTACAGCACCAAATCATATCCAGATTGCTAATGCTGCATCAGGTATTGCATTTCATGTGTTTTTGTGGGTTCCCTCCGGGTCCTCTGGTTTCCTCCCATACTCCAAAACATACTGGTAGGTTGATTAGATTGTGAGCCCCATTGGGGACAGGGACCGATCTGGCAAGCTCTGTGCAGCGCTGCGTAATCTGTGTGCGCTATATAAATAATAATAATTATTATTTCCATGTGTATGGTTGTCCTTAAAGGGGTGTTCCAATTTCAAAAAATAATGTTATTGTTTGTATTAAAAAAAAGTTTTATGATTTAGCAATGTACTTTCTGTATGAATTTCTCACCATTTTCTAGATCAGCTTGCTGTCATTCTATAGCAAGCTTCTATGTTTACTTCCAGTGGACAGAAATCTGTCCATGGTCACACAAGTGCACGGTTCATTAGTATCACAGAGTGTAATCAGATCTGTGTGATATAACGAGCCACGCACCTGTGTGACCATGGTCAGATTTCTGTCCACTGGAAGTAACATAGAAGCTTCCTATAGAGTGACAGCAAGCAGAGATCTAGAAAACTGTGAGGAATTGATACAGAAAGTATATTGGAAAATTGTATAACTTTTTATAATACAAACAATGACATTAATTTGCTGAAAACAGAATACCCTTTTAATACAGCAAGTTTCCATTTGTAGGATTGTGTCTGATACTGCAAATCCATTTTTGTATGGCAGAGTCTGCTATATTTATAGGTGGAGAGTCTGGTAATGAAAAGTTTTTGAAAGTTGTATGCTGCACCACATATCCAAATTTATAAGACTGTGTCTTATAAATCAATCATAAACAGGGCCAGCGCTATGGGTAGGCAAAGTGGGCAATTTCCCAGTGAAAGGGGAGAATCTCTTCTTTCAAATGAATCTTGAATTGTGTTTCTAGGTGCCATGGATCCAGAGATATTCAGGTTTAAAGTGAGAATATCAGGTGCCATTTTTATATATAAAAATCACTCCCGATGGCAATTTAACAGTTAATATCTCCGTTTTCCTGACACTTAGAAACAGAAATTTATAAATTAATATAAAAGAGAAGACTCTCTTCTTTCATAGGAAAAAGAAGTGAGGTTCTATGTGTCACAGAGCCAGAGATACAGCCCCCTGAAATTTAGCCCCCTCCAGATTCTTAGCCATCAGCCTTCAGGGAGCATTAGCTGCACACAGGAGCTGCTGCACCTCACAGATAATGGAAATATTCACTTTATATGTTACTACATTTTGAGAAGGGATAATATCAACTAATATTCATGTTTTTAACCCTTCTCTATGCAGAACTATCTAAGAACACACTTTCTCTCTTATTGCCTTTTATTTCTTGATAGTTTTTTTTGCTAAAATTGACTGATACAATGAACACCACCCTTCATTATTTACACCTACGTTATGACATTCTCAAATTCGTATGAAGCGCGGAGGGTTCTGTTATTGTGCGGCTAATACAATGGCGCACATCTAAATGTGACTTTTATTATCTCATTAGCTTGGTTTATGGATATACCGTATAGTTATTTATTTGGGTTACCATTGTGTAAGGAACATACAGTGATAGATCTGTGTGACGCTCAGTGCAATTTTCTGCAAAAATAGTTTGGTGTCCCCTGTGGATGTAATGTTCCCTTTGCTGCATATTTTGGTGGGGTCTGTATGATCTCCTCACATCTTACTGTTTTAGGAAAGTAAATTTTAGAGGAAATTTTGAATGTTAATTGCCAAATGCATTGCCTGGTTGTCTGCTTTCAAAATTACATAGGTTTTATGGCGCCTTTACTTTTTAATCTGTTTTATTGCTATAATTTGCAGTTTGTGACTGTCTTAAAATGTGGTGCTGAAAAGCAGATATCTAGTTATTACAGTTTTAGTGATATTATGTGGATTTATTTATGTGAGCATATCAATATGGGACATTTGTGAACTCTACACATGTCCATCTATTACATTTAGGAGATGTGAAGGTAAATATTTTCTGTTTGGAGCACATTTTTTGCCAAAGTTAGGCCCGTTCCACAATTTTGAAAATGGGGCAAGTGTCTGCTTTCAGAAAATATATGGTTTGTTCGGTTTACTTTAACCCCTTAGGGACGTGGCCCTTTTTCGTTTTTGCATTTTAATTTTTCACTCCCAACCTTCAAAAATCTGTAACTTTTTTATTTTTCCATGTAAAGAGCTCTGTTTGGGCTTGTTTTCTGCGTAACAAATTGAACTTCATAGTTATTTATATTTATATCAGTTCTAGGGAAAAGGGGGTGATTTAAACTTATACTTTTTTACTATTTTTTACTATTTTTTAAAAATGTAATTTAACCCTGCAGGGTCCGATTGCTAATACTATATGCTGCAATACTACTGTATTGCAGTATATAGTTATTTTACAATGATTTTTAATAGCCTGCCCTCTGGTGGCTATTATAAATCATTGCACATGGCAAGCCTACTCTCAATGAGACTCTAAGCTGCTATAGCAACTGATCGCCGTCCTCCGATGACGTTCCAGGGGAGGCGATCGGGCATCCAAGATGGAGGCGCCCATGTAAAGGTAAGTTAGGTGTCGCGGTCGGGTTCGACCGCGGCACTTAACAGGTTAACTGCCGCGATCGGTGCCAGCAATGTAAAAATTGTACAGAGCTTTCCAGATCAGTCCCTGTCCCCAATAGGGCTCACAATCTATTCAACCTACCAGTAATCTTTTGGAGTGTGGAAGGAAACCGGAGGTACCGGAGGAAACCCTCGCAAACACAGAGAGAACATACAAACTCTTTGCAGATGTTGACCAGCGCTGCAAGACTGTAGTGCTAGCCACTGAGCCACCATGCTGCCCATCAATCTCCCTATCATCTATCTCCTATAAAATTCTCCCATATTACAGTTTGTTTTACCATACTAAAGGAGCCTCTTACTGACTGTGACTGGTCATAAAATAGTTTTATATTGGGGCCCCACTTTTAGTTTTGCCCAGGGCCCACTTTGTCTAGAACCGGCGCTGATCATCAATCATGGGTAGTCTTTCTTTATACCCGGTGAAAACTTTGGTTAAAATTTGGGAGAATCTATGGCTAGAAGCACACAACCGTGTTCCGGCAAGTTCCGGTAAGTTAAAGTAATACAATTTTTCAATATGCTTTTTGTAACAATTTTTGTATAAATCAACCTACCAGTATGTTTTGGAGTGTGGGAGGAAATCGGAGGACCCGGAGGAAACCCACGCAAGCACGGAGAGAACATACAAACTCTTTGTAGAGTAATCAGAGCTGCATGATACTAACAGCTCATGCACCTGCACCTCCATTACAAGGCCATGGACAGATTTCTATCCATTGGAAGTAAACATAGAAACTTTATACAGCAGGAAATCAAGCAGAGATCTAGAAAACTTTGAGGAATTGATACAGAAAGTACATTGGAACATTGTTAACTTTTCATTACACAAACAAAATCAATTATTTGCTGAAAGCGGACAACCTCTTTAATGAAAATTTGGAGGACCTAATTTCATCATTATTTAATGATGGGGAGGGGAGCTTAAATGAGCTCAGAAGAATTAATTCCTACTGTAGTTTATAAGACGATACTACCCTGTCCATATGTCTAAATAAGGCATAAGGATATCATTGGAAGTGTGTTCCCCATCGGGGTCTGACTACACGAGAATACATAGGCTGAAATTTAAAATGCCCCTTGGCATGTCAAAAGCAAGATTTCTATAATTTTGTCCATCTTTCACCCAAGTGCAGGTGGCGGCTAAGTAATGGCACATTATATTATGACCTGTCCTGTCATCTAAATGGTCACCGTTTAATACATTACATTTCCCATGTAATGAACTGACCTCATAGGTGGTGGAACTTTAAAGGAGCTTCACAAAAGTGCAAAAAAATGCAATCAGAGATATCTATTTATTCATTGTCCTAAGATTAATGGTCACAAAATAATGCTACTTATTCATAGAGGGAATCTAAGTTTCATTATGTAATAGGACCCTAGATAAACCATGAGGACAAGACCATTTTGATTCCCTAGATTAAATTGGAGTTTTAAAGTTAATAAAAACTAAACAGGATTTATTATAGTATCGAAAAATTGGGAAAGTTCGGGACTGGAATGAGCAGCTTTACCATGAGAACCAAAGTAACACAAACATAATAATGCAGTCATTTTCAGCGTTGATGCACTTATAATATTGCATTAAGAGGGGCTCCAGAGATAGTAAATAGGATTGAAACGCCAGCTTTCTACATCTCCCCATTCTCTGTAATCGTATTATTACTCTGAGTGGTGAGAGCGCAGCAGCACTGCCAATACAGAGGTGACTGGTGAGCATTTTTCATATTAGCGAAAGCTCAATAGACTTAAAATGCTTTAACACCATTTGTGCCTGGAGAAGAGATTACTGAGACTTTCCCAATCATCCCATTTGTGATAAAGAAAAGCTTCTCTCTCTCTCTTTAGGGTCACTGAATAACGTATATATTTTTTAAATGAAATAATGCACATTCATAAATTTATACCAGCAGAGAATATACCGCACATAGCTATATATTGGCAAAAATATACTGCACACCAAGGCAGCCGCAAAGCTGATATAGACATTGAATGATGTCTAGTCATAATGTACTGCTGATGAATTTGTTGCCCAGGTGTCTTTGACCCCCTTATTAAATTAAAATGAGTTCAGCAGTCCCCCCTTGTTAATTAATAGTGCATAGAGCAGCAATCCCTTTTAAATTAATGCAGAGTTCAATAGCCCCAATTGTTAACTATTGTAAAGTTTCAGTAGGAGTTCAGTAGCAAAAAGAATGTTTCAGCGACAATACTGTGGCCAGTAGTGGCCTGTAAAAAAAAAAAACATAATAACATCAGTACTTAGCTCCTACTACTTCTTTTTTAAGCTGTGCTTCTTCAAGGAAAGGACACAAATGACGCAATGGTGTCATAGCCAACACCATAGAGAGTGCATAGGATCAATTGTATTTGTGTCTTAAAGACTTGTATGCAATTGATTCTCATGGCCCCTCATTGTGCCAAATGGCAGATGCATGTCAATACACCTGTAGGGCCTAGTCACACCCCCATGGTCATAATCTTTACGCTCCCACTGCTGACATTTGTGGGTTTGAGCGGTGTTGCTCTCATGTGTATGCGTACCATTAGTGTTAGTACAAAGAGGGACCACGTCAAATAAGTTAAGTGTTTTATGGATTCAAGAAAAGGAGGATATCTTCTAAACAAACTAGCAGCAGGTTAGAGGCAGTGGACTTAGCAATAGAGTCTATATTCACCTTATGAATACAGTGTATTTGTAATTATCCATCTATCTATCTATTCCTGATGCATTTGTAGATCTGTTGCTACCAAAGTCCCACAAATATTGAAGGAAAAAATATTGATTTACATATATGTCCTTCCACACTTTTAGTCTTAAATGGACATTTCTATGTCAATGATCAGCTTCTCAAGACAACATATTAGTGTGACATTCCGTTACCAGATATTTATGCAATGAGGGCTTTTATTAGGGTGTGTATGCCAGTTTTTTGGCATAGAAGCCCTGAAATAATTGCTAATACTTTCATAACACCAGAAAATGCATTTATGTTGCCCTTTTCACCACCTCTGTGTCAAGGGAGTCCCGGAGGAGATTGGAGTGGGCCAATGCTTGAACGGTGCTGGATAAGGCATGACTCTACACCTGGCTGGACCGGTCATAGATACACCAACAGGCGCAGGCACCTGCACGTAGTATACGATAAATAATCTGCAAATATTATTATATATAGAGTGAATTAAAGCCCATCCCCGAGGTGCGTTGTCTGACGAGGATTCGGAGCTGCCGCAATTTACTAAGATCGTGCGTCCATTTTCCTGCATGATTCACTTCCCTGCTGAGGTCCGCCGGAGTTCACCTTCTTCTTCCCGGTGTATGTGAGTGCATGTCTTGCGACACAATTTGAAATGTTAAATCCCGCGTGTTGTCCGAGCATGCTTTGCTCATCTTCTCTTCTGATATGATACAGTCCTGACTACAATTAACTGTTTTTTGTTGCAATTCGGGTCGAGTGGACCTGAATTTAAACTCCAGGTTCAGCTCAAACCCACCCCTGTCGTTAACTGGCACCATTGCTGGCACCAATCACAGGTGTGAACTCTTTAAATGCCGATGCCAAAGTCGCCAACAGCATTTAAATTTCAGTGGCTGCACACGACAGAACTAACCTGCTGACGGGGGCGACGATCCACCTCCAAAATGCTGGGATGCAGTTATGCCAGCATGTTATTATCGGCGAACAACCCGCAGTCATTTCAATGCCGCTTGTGACTTTGCCAGTACCATTTAACAAGCACAAGTTCCAATCTGGAGTGTTACTTGTTGGGGTCCGGTTTTAGTACCCGGATATGAAAGGTTTTTTAAAATTCGAATTTTTATGCGTCCGCTCATCACTAGTGGCAATGTATTTACCTGTATGTTATATCCTAAGCTCCTCCACTTAGGAACACTTTTTTATACATTCAGTGAATTCCCTCCTCACCAGTTAGAATTTAAGGCCACTGCACATCTGCTTAAGCCGCTGGCTTTATTGTAGCTAATTCTAAATGGAGCATAAAGGGGAGATACTAGCATCTATTTCCCTCTCTCTCGGCACATCAGCAGTAGGTAGAGTCATTACAGTCTCTGTGGCACCTCTAATAGCTTCTGATTCTCCGCTAAAAGCAAGTAATTGCCAGAATCAGTGTTTAGCCGCTTAATAAACTAATGTGTTGATGAGTTAATTCTGATAAACTGAGAGGCAATGACTGTATATTCCAAGACTGCTTGTTGTGATGCAATTTCCAAATTATGCAGCGCCTGTGCATTTCTAGGTCACAGAGCCTCCTTTTATTTCCTTGCTCCCATGGGAGTAGATAAAGGGTATTATATTTGCTTTTCTGATGTACTTTTATCATAAGTTACAGTCCAGAACTACGGTTTTCAATGTCCTTCAAATATACTTAAGATGCCTCCTCCATACTAATAACAAGGCACGGACAGGGATAGAGATTTATTTCTAACATTTCTAAAATTTATATTGTAGCAGAAAGCTACTCATTTCTAGTCACAGCCTAAATTGTGATTTTATGTAACCGGTAAATCTTCTTTTTATTTTGTGTTTTCTATCTTCTTCCTATGATTATTTTCTTTTGTCGGTAGTTTTACAGAACAGGTAAACAAATAATTGTAAGGCGCTTTACAATGACAGATTAAATGTCTTATAAATACTGCTGAGCGGACCGGAACCGCAAACCCCCAACTTCATCGGAATGTTAACGGGTCCGCTCAACACTACTTATAAATGATAGATAAAATTAGCATATAGTAGTTAGGCCTAAGCCTTAAATACAACTTTCAATAACTTTTATTTAACCCACTCCTACCACCTTTACATTTTCATTTTTTCCAAATACACGCAGTCCCTGGGTTACGTACAAGATAGGTTCTATAGGTTTGTTCTTAAGTTGAATTTGTATGTAAGTCGCAACTTGCATACAAATTTATAATTGTTGCTCCAGACAAAATTTTTACCAGTGACAATTGGAGTTTCAAAATCTTTAGCTGTAATTGGACCAAGGATTATCAATAAAGAGTCATTACAGACACCTCACAGCTGATCCTTGCAGCCTGGGACTAAAGTAAAGCATTCAGTGGGCAGAGAGATACATCTTTAACTAGGGATCCGTCTGTAAGTCGGGTGTCCCTAATTAGGGGACACCTGTACTATAACTTTTTTCTTTTCCCCCATTCACCAGCTCATATTCTATATTGTATACAGGGAAGCTGGAAAAAAACAAAATGGGGTAGAATTGAAAAATGAATGTAGTTCAAGTTAACTGTACAGGATGAGTATAACCTGCAAATTTTCTGTGCAGAATATCCGTACACTGTAGACATACACATATATCCGTACCAATAAACTGTAGTCAGGGGTCAGGAACCTTTTTGGCTGAGAGAGCCACCAGATATTTTAAAATGTTATTCTGTAAGAGCCGTACCATATGCAGATGCCCCAGTAGATAGGTAGTCCCAATGTCATGGGTGCCCCTGCGATTTACGTCTCGGATCGCAGGCACACCCGTGCCCCTCTCTGTGGCCGTGCACCTTTCCGATCTCACTCAACTCACTTTCCGGCTCCCGTCCGGCCAGTGCACCGCTGATTGGCACTGCCCAGCATTCCCTGTTGGATCTTAGTGCTTCATGCCTATGTGGAAGCTTTCCACAGTGTGTCCTTCCAAAGTGTTGACCTCTGATCTCTTGCTCCATCCCCGACCTCACATCATTGCCACCTGCCTTGACTGTCTTCCTGCCCCTGACCACGAGACTGCCCCAGTGATCCTGTACCTCGACCTTGGCTGCCACCATAGACAAGTCGTGCCTATGGAATGACCTGGTGGTACCACGCTACAGTAAGACCATCCTGCTTTGCGGCGGGCTCTGGTGAAGACCGGGTGCCACTTAGATTCCAGTCCCAGCTGTCTGCTTAAATCATTGCCCGCAGTAGTCCAGGTGCTTCACTACTCCAAATCCTGACACCCACCACATGCCTCACAGTAAATAGGTAGTCCCAGCACATACCCCCAGTAGATAGGTAGCTATAGCACATGCCCTTAAGTAAATAGGTAGCCACAGCACATGCTTCCCATGGGATAGGTAGTCACAGCCCATGCCTCCCAGTATATAGGTAGCCCCAGCACATACCCCCAGTAGATGGGTAGCCACAGCACATACTCCCAGTAGATCGGTAGCCACAGCACATGCCCCCAAGTAGATAGGTAGCCATAGCACATGTCCCCTAATATATAGGTAGCCACAGCAAATGCCCATAGGTAGATATGTAGCCATAGCACATGCCCCCAGTATATAGGTAGCCACAGCACATGCCCCCAGTATATAGGTAGCGACAGAACATACTCCCAGTAGATAGGTAGCCAAAGCACATACTCCCAGTAGATAGGTAGCCACAGCACATACTCCCAGTAGATAAGCAGCCACATCACATGCCCCTAAGTAGATAGGTAGCCAGAGCACATGCCCCAAGTAGATAGGTAGCCATAGCACATGTCCCCCAGTATATAGGTAGCCACAGCACATGCCCCTAGGTAGATAGGTAGCCACAGTACATGCCCCCAGTATATAGGTAGCCACAGCACATACTCCCAGTAGATAGGTAGCCATAGTACATACTCCCAGTACATAGGTAGCCCCAGCACATACTCCCAGTAGATAGGTAGCCACAGCACATACTCCCAGTAGATAAGCAGCCAAAGCACTTACTCCTAGTAGATAGGTAGCCACAGCACAAAGCACATACTCCTATTAGATATTTAGCCACCGCACATACTCCTAGTAGATAAGTAGCCACAGCACATGCCCCTAAGTAGATAGGTAGTCACAGAAAAAAAAAGAATATTTATTTACCAGCGCTCCCTGCAGCCAGCTCCTCATCGCTCCCACGCTCTTCTCTTTGACTCAGGCTTAGGCGATGGCGGCGATGGCACCTTGGTCATACAAAGGACATAGGCAGCGGTCACATCGCTGCCTGTTTCCAGTGATCAGTCTAAAAGACACACAGCAGCCATCACTATTTATTAAAGATCTGTCTGAGAGCCAGATGCAACCAACAAAAGAGCCATATCTGGCTCCCGAGCCATAGGTTCCCTACCCCTGGTATATGTGAACCCCGTAGCGAATGCCATCATGGCATTATTAATACACTATTAATAAAAATAATAATTATAATTATACGTATAAAGACATTAAAAACATTAAAAAATATAATCAAAATCCATCATGATAAACCAGGGACACTTACTCTAGGCACTGTAACTGTGGTAATCTTCTAATATTTGCTATCTATGGCCTCCTTCCTTCGAAAATAAAGCTCTGACATTATGCTAATAAGAGAGAGGGGCATGTTACCAAAATCTTCTGTGTTGTAGATGCACAGGCTGTTACACTGTGCAGGAGCACTTCCCCCTTCAATGTGTACTCACTGCTTCCGAGATCACATTAGGAAGAGGGAAGTGCCAAGGGAACAGGAGGGAAGTGTATCTAGAGCACAAAAGGCTCTAAGAGCCCTTCTGGCTCATTAGCATAATGCTGAAAGTTGATTTTAGAAGAAAGAAGGCAATGGATAACAAATATAAGAAGATAAACACAGTCAACATGGTGCCTGGATCTATGAGTAAGTGTCCGTGGTTTATCAAGATGGATTTTGATGGTAGATCTCCTTTAAGTACCATATAAAATATACCTGTACCCAAAACTTTCAGGGTGTTGTATTCATATAAATTACAATGTGACAACTTACAAAATTTTCCTCTAAACTATTTCCCTGAGGAGATCTGCTCAAGGATTCTCAGTTTTCATATCAGTTCACGTCATTATAGTACTACTGTTAATGTGAAGCTCCATGAGATTTTTGGATGTAAGGTGCTAGCTGATGGTTTTCTTGAATAACTGCTCATGAAGACAACCAACTCTCTGTTATCTCAATTCACTCAGAGATTGCACAGTGGCTCCTTTGTAAAAAGTCTCCTGTGCAGAAACTGAAATCCCTAATAAGGCAATTTAGGGTTTGTTGACTATGATTTTCACTGCCATTCTCTTCTGAGGCATTAGGCATTGTGCTGTAGCAGTCAGATGGTAAGATGAACATTTGCATGCCTGACAGCTGATCCATGTATCTGCAATATAAATTACATCATGTGGTTACGATTATAAGAAGCGGTGAAGAGACTTCATTTCGATCCACATATGCCAAATTAACACTCGGTTGAGATATTACAATATAAGGGATGACATTAATTAGAAACACCAAAAGTGCTAATCCAGTATAAGGGAACCCCCTCAATATGTGATTATCATTGTTAATTTGTCGGTGAAAAATAGAATATCCAACAAACACCTTACATATACTCTTGGTGAACATCCGCAGGATAAGGATGCCAGTATCTCAGGAGAAAACAAGTCTTTCACAGGCTCGTTGGGGCAATGTAATATGACTGGGTTGTAGTAGTCTTTAATGAGGAGTAAAATGCCTGATATTAGTCATAGTGATCCAGTCACACACATTGCTATAAATTTGGTTCTAGTGTAGAACACTGGCATCCATATATACTAGGAGGTTGGAGCCCTCTAAAGGGTTGGCTAGCCCTCCACTATGTCTTGAAGGATTTTTAAAATGAACTGCAGCTGGGCGGTAGAGGCTTTCAATGGAAAATCCAGGTCACATCTATCTATTAAAGGTGAAGCTGTTTATTGTCACTTCCTATAACTGATCGTGGGTGTAATGAACTCAGTGGGTGCACCTACATAAAAGAGCCTCAAATTTCACACAAAGCCCGACCACCTACTCAAAATGGCACCTTTATTCTACGTTTTACCCTTAGCACTGGCACTCACTTTCTTTGCTGCCACCACCTATCTTTAATTTAATAATTAATAAAGCAAGAGACACTTATTAAGTTTTTAAATTTAATGTACAAAAAGTACAGTGCACACATCAAATACACATTTGTCAGGTTAAAAAGGTTATAAAACAATATACATACATCACATAGACAAACAGTTGTAAAATAAAAGGCAATAAAACAAATATGCTTACTAATTAATTAGTAAAAAATATAAGCACTTTAAGAGCTTAGCTATAAATTCATTTGGGCAGCCCACCGGGTGGAATTGGAGTCTCAAGAAAGCTGACAATGGCCATTAGCATAGTACCAATAATTTATAAAAGGTGGGTCTTTTTCCAACCTACCAGTTTGTGACGTCGCTGAGAATGGGATGTTTACATGCTATTGAAATACCCCGCACCCCTCTCCCCCCTCGGTGAGACACATTTTTTAGGTGTGTGTTATTAAATGCTATAACTCTGGATAAGAAAGTAAAACAATTGCTCTGATTTCACCAATCCACTGGGCACCTTATTATCTTTCAAGGGGGTCTATGCAAAGGAATGGGGGTGTTAAGTGGTTTAGTGGGGTTCCTGGAGCCCCTCCCTAATCCTATTCTATTAGTGGGACCTCATAACTAAAATGTATGTCTGATGTATTTAATAGATATGATTTTCCATTGTTTAACTTTTGGAGGGACCTAAACCACTACTAGGCTCTTTCCTTTGATTCCTGCCCCAGGATATGTGATTTGCATAGGTGTGAATGAACACAATTTCTGTACACACAGGCTTCCCTTCAGTCTTTAGAACTGCAGGATCCCCTGGTGGGAAGACAGTACCACACTAGTCTCCATTTATGCCAGCTCTAATGTGTACAAGGCTGTGTAACCCAGGTGAGTTTAATACTTTTTCTGTGTATGTGATTGTAATTATCAGAGGAAAGATGACTCGAAAAACAATAAGTTGTGGCTATATCTCATACTTTTCCCACAGTATAGGACATGTAACTGTATGAAATACATATATGTCTAATGATAATTGGTGCTGTTGTGATTGGTGCTGTTGTGTTGAGGCATGTGCATTACTAAAGGGGCAGCAGCAATAGCTGCTGCTACAGGGCCAGCAGTGTCAGGGGGCCCAGCCACCCAACCTGCCACACTAAACTATGGAGGTTATTGTTAAACTTTTAGAGGGAACTAAACCACTACCACGCTCTTTCCTTTGACCTCTTTCCTTTGTACTGCATAATATGAAAAAACAATACACATCTTTAACAGTATACAACAGAGCAGGCAAATGTTGTCAGAAACTCCTTGGCTCCTTAAAATAAGGATGTGGAATTAGAAGACTGCCTGACAGCGAGTATATACATCTGTGTATATGGGTCTATAAATGTATGGATGTGTGGATGTTATATGTATAAGTGGTAAGTATTTGTGTAAGTAAGTGTGTGTACAAATATATATTTTTAAGGGGAAGGGGACCCTATTTTGCCTGCTACGCACAAAAGAATGCACAAAATCTAACAGCATTTTTAATATATTTGAAGCTATTTTTGCAAAAAATCATCCATACAATTACTGAGTTGCTATTCTCATATCTTAGCCTTGTATCTTTTGCTCTATTTCCCCGCATTTGTTTTCTCTTTGTGTTATCTCTTTATTATCAAGTTGTCATAAAGCTGGCTCCAATATACGACCATGTATTGACATATCTGTTGTCACCAGATGTTGTGGAAAGTAATGTAATAAAACATGCTAATAGCGATATCTATGTAATGAGTGGAGACTTATGAAAGGAAAGTCAACAATGCTGAAAGATTTTTGCAGTGGATATAATAGTAAGGCCTTGGGTTGGATAATTGATCTAATTAATTAAGGAATTTCCCTTCTCTGAACCTCACTTCATTAAGTATAGTTATATGCCACATCAATGATTCCATTATTTGGGGACCTGATGGTGCAATTTCCCAATGAGAAGGTTAGGTAGTAATTGTAGTATAAGCTCTGCTGCACACGACCATGGTCGGTCAATGAATATTGGATAAAGTGTGGCGCGTGGATTTCGAGGACGACCACAGTGGAGAGGATTGGACTCCATGCATCATATATTAATAATAACTCTATACCAGCTCATTACTGCAGAGAAGAATGGGCTCTTTGCATCAGTTATCACTATGGTGCCAGGAGTCCTGAGTGTGACACTGTTTTCCACAGACCAACAATGGTCATGTGCAGCAGGCCTACCACTTTATTGGCTTTTGACTTAGCCTCATCCACTTAGCAGAAATCCTTAAAGGAAACCTACCATTTCAAATGGTAGGTTTAAGCTGTAAACACCGAGCACCAGCTCAGGGTGAGCTGGTGCCGGTGCTTAGTTTCGTTAGTGTTAAAACCGCGGTATCGCGGTTTTAACACTTTTTAAACTTTATAGCAGAAGCCGCTTCGGCGCTGCGCGCGACCGTGCGCGCGCAACGCCTGCGGCATTTCCTATGTAGGCGCGCGCACGATCGTGCGCACGCAGCGCCGAAGCAGTTTATGCTATAAAGTTTAAAAAGTGTTAAAACCGCGATACCGCGGTTTTAACACTAACGAAACTAAGCACCGGCACCAGCTCACCCTGAGTTGGTGCTCGGTGTTTACAGCTTAAACCTACCATTTGAAATGGTAGGTTTCCTTTAAACAGATTAAGATTTTTTTTTCTTAGGGGAGAGGCTTATTATTGTTGGCTGGTATCACATTCTGTAAAGTACTAAAACCATTGCTATAAAAAAATGTCATTCTGTTTGATTTTTCTTCTGTAGATGCTTCTTCACCACCTCAATGCAGGTTGTTCTTTTCCATGGGGCAGCACTATCTTTGTTGCTTTCATCACACCCCTTGACGTCATAGGGACACGACGATCGGTCACCATGACAGACGGAAGTTTAATTCATCCCCCTTTTCCTATATACAGGCAATTTGTTCTTAAGTTGAATTTGTATGTACATCCTAACTGTATATTTTATAATTGTAACACTAGCCAAAATTTTTTTGGTCTTTGTGAAAATGTTGGATTTTCATAAGAACCAGAATTAATTATAAATCTTAAGTGGGGTGTTCTTAAGTGGGGGACCACACATATATATATATATATATTATATATATGAGATGAAATGAGTGTTTATAGCCACTTATTAAAATACAGATAAAAGACACACAATGAACCATACAGCTGCTTCTCTGAAGTAAATCTCTACACAGAGAGCCTACAGTGAGTGTGACAAGAAGCATCTATAGATGGTGCAAAATATGGAATATTTATCAGGTTTTTTTAATATTATTTCCCCCCTTAGGCCACCTTCATGCCAAGTGGGCATGGAGTTGTGTGAAGGGGCTCTGCACGTAACATCACCCCTTCCTTAATCCAGAACACTAGTGACTGTCTCTCTACTCTCTCTAACATCATGTCTCACTTCTTGAAACTTAATATTTCTAAAACTGAAATCTTTATCTTTCCAACATTATACAACCAACCCAACCCTGACCTCTCTATCTCTGTCTGTGGGATCACTGTAACACTTAGGCAGTAAGTCTTGGGGTTGTGCTGGACTCCTTTGCACCGTATATTCAATCTCTTGCTCGCTCTTGCCGCATACATCTCAGAAACATCTCTAGAATCTGCCCATTTCTGACAATTGAAACTTCTAAAATGCTTATAGTTGCTCTGACTCACTCTCGTCTAGACTACTGTAACTCCCTACTAATCGGTCTTCCACTCACTAAACTCTCTCCTCTACAGTATATTCTTAATGTAGTAGCCAGGCTCGTCTTTCAGACCAAAAGCTACACAGATGCCTCCAGTTAGTGCCAGTCACTGCCAGTCTCTCCTTCCTAATTCAGTTTAAATAATAAACCCCCATCCACAAAGCTCTGAATAATGCTGCACCTCCCTATATCTCTTCTCTCATCTCAGTCTATTGCCCAAATTGTGCCCTCTGATCTGCCAGTGATATTAAATTCATCTCTACCTTAATTAGAACCTCTCATGCACATTTCCAGGACTTCTCCCGAGTCGCACCAATTCTCTGGAATGCCCTTCCCCGGACTCTCAGACTAATACCCAACCTTCAAAGTTTCAAACATGCTCTTAAAACCCATCACTTTTGGAAAGCCTATCACACTCACTAACTGCATGAAATGTCAACTCTCTCTTTACCAATCCATCCTAAGTCCTCCTCCTGTCTGTTATCCGGCAAACACCTGATATATACCAAGATCCAGGCTGCTCTGCAGTCACTTTCCTCTTGGACTTTATATATAAGATGGTGGCTGATGACTGGTTCAAGCAGCACAGTTTTTATCTATTAAACTATCTTATATGGTTCCCTTATAAAGAATGGCTGGACCATTATACAAGCTCTTTGCTTCTTGTGTAACCCCCTTCATTCTCGTAGTCTGTAAGCTCTTGTGTCACCCCCTCATTCTCATAGACTGTAAGCTCTTGTGTCACCCCCTCATCTTCATAGACTGTAAGCTCTTGTGTCAACCCCTATTTCTCATATATTGTTAGCTCTTGTGAGCAGGGCCCTCATCCTCATAGACTGTAAGTTCTTGTGTCACATCCCTCATCCTCATAGACTGTAAGCTCTTGTGTCACCCTCTCATCCTCATAGACTGTAAGCTCTTGTGTCACCCCCTCATCCTCATAGACTGTAAGTTCTTGTGTCACATCCCTCATCCTCATAGACTGTAAGCTCTTGTGAACAGGGCCCTCACTCCTATTGTTCCATATGAATTTCTGTCCTCTGTAATATTATACTGTATTTGTATATGATCCCTATGATTTGTAAAGTGCTACGGAATTTGATGGCGCTATATAATAAAGAGTATTATTATAAGGGGAAGGTGGTTTAGTGGGTGCACTAGTTTTAGCCTGTGAAAGTTCAGGCCTGCACAGGCGCAGGTTGAAGCACCCACTGGATGCATTAGGAGTTCAGAGCCTCCTGCACCATGGGCCAGAGTATGATAAATAAGCCCCAAAGTTTAAATTGCCTTAAAGTCAATTTGGCACATTTTGTATTATAATCCAAGCAGTAATTATTAGTGAAGCTCGTCTCACAGAAGTGACCTTCCATTTAAGGTACCTTTTACTCAAACTTATGCTCACCCAGGCTACAGGCTACAGCATACAGTTGTGTTCTGGAGAGAGGAGGGGTATGCACTGCTAACCCCTCCCCTTTCCTTACAGAGGAGTGTGGCTTGACCATACATACAAGAAAAAGAGAGCAATCGTTATCTTTTTCCATACTGTACATATGGCGGGCAATATGTCCATTCATATGGATGGACGAATTGTCCATTGAAATGCATGTGGCTGTATGGTACTAGTAGCATACAACAGAAACAAACCATTCAAGTGAAAGGGGCCATATTGTAATGAAACCTATACCAGGCATCACATATTTTCTACAATTTTCCTTCTCTTGGCCACAAAAAGCTATTATCATATGGTAGATCTGTCTCCAGGGTGGAGTCTGCCTCAAAACTGTTGTTTGAAGAAGTAAAAATATACTTTTAGGCCATTTTTGAAGAACATCGTAACAATTTCAGAAACTACTGAGGGATTCCGCAATGTATTATGTCACTGGGGTGAAAAGAGAGAAGCCAATGTAATTTGTAAAACCAAAATAGAATTTAGCCAAAGAATGTGCCGTTGCCTGCTGCTTTAATATTGGATATCCTTGGGATGCTGGAGAGAGAGAAAATCCACGTTAAAGATTTAATGAAGGACACATCCTCTGTTTAATAGATTTCTTTTGTTTTCTCAACATAGCTGGCTTTCTTGTATTTAATATCCTTTCCCTAGCTGGAATGAAAACACTGACTTAGCGAAGGTTCTGCGGAGTTCATTTGCTATGCTTTCTTAACTTATTTTTTTAAAGAACATAAAATTATCCAGGGGGCATGGATTATAGAACTGATCAGAAACATATATTGTAAATTATTTTGGTCATTGTTTTAACTTAAAAAGCCTACAATGAGAAGAACGATGGATGTTAACCCCATCGTTAGAAGAATAGTCCATGGCACCTCATACCAATTGTCAAACTGGTAGAACATTTAGCTTTGATGTTCAAGGAGAGATAATTTGTGAAACAAAGTAGTCAGTTTTGGAGCAGAAAATGCATGGTTTGTACAATCATTGAAGTAAAGTTCCAAGTATTTCTGCCTAGGCCTCATAAAAGAGTAGAATGATCCGGGTATCCAGCCAACTGTATTCACATGAGGACCAGAACAGCAGTGTTCTTCTTTCAACATGAGTGTGGACTACTCTGTTTAATCTAACTTTCCAGATCCAAATGTATTTATAGAATATATACCATGCCTGATGTCAAGTCCCACATGCCAGGTTGTACATTTGTGCAATCCTGTAATGTGTAAGCCTATGCACATTTTTTCCATACTGTAGAGGACTGAAGATTGAAAGGAATGCTTAGAGTGAGGGTTTATCTTTTACAGATGTCTATAAGTAACATCACTCTTCTGATTTTTGTGAGGTGTTTGTGTTTATGTTGTCTTTACATGGTGTAACACAGTGAGGGAAATGAAACATGCATTGTCCGCCAGTTTTGTCGCTAAAGAGGCATCTAATAAGCCCCCTTACCAACATTTTGCCAACCTTAGGGCGGCACGGTGGCTGAGTGAGTAGCACATCTGCCTTGCAGCACTGGGGTCCTGGGTTCAAATCCCACCCAGGTCAACATCTGCAAAGAGTTTGTATGTTCTCTCCGTGTTTGCGTGGGTTTCCTCCGGGTACTCCGGTTTCCTCCCACACTTCAAAACATACTGTTAGGTTGTTTAGATTGTGAGCCCCATGGGGACAGGGACCAATTTGACATGCTTTGTGCAGCGCTGCGTAATCTGTGTGCGCTATATAAATAAAGAATTATTATTATTATTATTATTATAACCCAGTCCGCCATATTTATTATAGTCTCCACCCAAAAACAGGCAGAGACTACAACAGAAATCTAAGCTAGGTCTATCTACTCAGTATGCTGGCATTCAATATGTTAGTTAGAATAAATTCCCCCCAAGGGTTCTTAAACAATTCATCTTAGTGTCATTAAAACCTTCGAGCCTCTACATACAGAATGAAGCAAAATGTTTGTTTATGTGAATTCAATTGGTGTTTCCAATTTGCTTTAAATTGTGCTAAATCTTTAGTTTCCACACTTCCGAGCCAAGTCACACTTTCCTAAGACCTAGATTAGCAGCAAGAGCATCAAGTTGATGTGGAGAAAGAAGTTGAATGTTTCCATATGGAGGTCGGGGACTTACTAGGAAGACAGCGGTCTTATCACAGACACTAATATTTATATTTGTGACATGTTCACTCATGGCTGAAGTTCATACTGAAGTCTGTACATGTAAGCCGGAGGCTACAGATTTTGTACCCTAAAATTTAGCTCAGTCACAATTTCCACTCCATCTGGCCTTGCTTTACCATTAAATTGGTTCAGAAACCTGGAGGAAATTGATTAATTATATTTGTGTTGCTAGGGCGGCCTGCACTGATTTGGAAGGCATTTTATGATGGATAAGGAGCAAACTTTTAACTGCAACTTTATTTTTTAATACAATCAGTAAAGTATTTCATTAGACCCCTCCTCTTAGCATCACTGATCGTGTGAACGTTAATGAAAGCCAGATGCGACCTGCTCCACAGGCATTTATGTCATGCAATGTTGTCTTCATGTTTATATCACCATTGAAAAGAAGTACCGTAAGCCAAAAAAAAAAAATTCTGTTCCACAGAATGGGCTGCACTCAGGCAGTACGGTCTACACCCCACCGCAAAGGAAAACATTCCAGCAAATTCAATTATCCAAACGAGGAAAGGAAATGTTAAAGGGATACATATTTATGAAAAACTTATAAATTATGCTATAAAAATATTATGGATTTTGTTTTTGTAGGTGCATGTTTAAGATTCGAATACGTCATATTAATCTAATGCTCTTTTCATTACGATGAAGCTGCCAAATGAACTTGAAATCAGTGACATTGTGAATGGCCATTTTTTGAGCTATTTTTCACTTGTTCATCTCGACATATTAGATGATACAACCACACACAGTGGGACACATTAACTAAGGGCCGTGCGCAAGTTTTCTGTTGAACTTTGCGCAATCTTTTCAGTGCAAACTGCATGCACATGTATTTTAGAAGTGTTCGTGCCACATATGTGTCGCACGCAACCCCTTTGTCGTGAGGCTGCGCTATTCTTCATGCAACACAAATTTTGTAATTGAAATGGACGTTCTGGTGCAAAGTCAGACTGTGAGCCACTTTTATCATGCAAAGTCCGTAGAAGATGCCAGATTCATGAAGAACGTTCGCCACAAATCCTGAATCTGGCACCCTCCGCACCCTACACAGGCACTGGTTTGCACTGTTTATAGTAAATGTGCCCCAGTGGCTTTTCGATGTCTTTATTTATGTTCCACTGATGCTTCTCTCCAAGTGATTAAAGCCAGCATTCTTATAAAAAAACCTACCCATCCTAAATGACACTGATAACTTCGAATGAAGAGAACTCCTGAGAAAGGGGTGAGAAGCAAGTTGATTTCTCTTCACACAACAGTGAATTGCAGCTCCCCGTCTCTATGACTGGAACAGAGGACATCATATATGTACCCTGTGGTACATATATATAAAGACATCTAAAAGGTACAGTGTGTGCTTGGGTGGGGGCCAGGGGGGAAGGGGCTTCTGGTGACTGGTTCTCTTTAAGTTGACTTGAATAAAGTGTGTAATAGAAATATTTCAAATATAGACTGTTTGAGATATAGTGACATGAAATATGTACAGATTATTTCTTGTCATATGCTCACGTTAGATACTAGTAGATAGCCCATCTTACAGGAGTGACTATGATTGGATAATTATCCCATGGCAAAGCAGAAACAGCTGAGCCTAAATAAATTAGAGTGCAGGGCACTTTGCAATGACTATGGCATCCTTCACTTCCCTTCCATTTGTAAATATAAGGGTGGCTACTCTCTGCCATACTGGGGAGCATGTGGTGCAAGAAAGTTCTCCATCAATCACACAAAGGCTGGTGATTGGGGACCATAGTGTCCTCTACAGCAGTGCTCCCTAACCACTGGGCTGTGGCCTAATACCATCAAGTCCTTGAGATTTCTGCTCCTTTTGTACTGGTACTGGGAACATCAGAAGGCATGAGGAGTAAAAATACTGCGACCAGACACCATGCCCGTGGTTAGCATCTGCTCTTGCCTCTTGCTCGACCTGCTGTGTTTCAGGTAACTCTTCTCAACATCATTCAACACTGCAAACCCTTCAAGCCATCCTTACTTTTTTACAAAACTATTTATTAAATCAAAGTTTATTATTTTTTACATTGCTACCTCCACATTTAGGACTAAAATGTTCTATTTTACTTATTAAATAATATGCCTGCATACAGTACATGCATATCAGCATATTGAGTCTCCGTATAAATAGATGAATACTAGCCTCTTACCATTCCAGGCTGATTCTTCTCAGTTGTGCTTGTCACTACTTGTTGCATGAAGGGTACCCTTAACCCATTTATATTTTACAGGTAACACAGCTCCTCCATAATGGTACATTCACATGTAATAAAGTTTGATGTGTCCTGCAGAACAGTCTTAATAAGATGGAGCAGACAGAATGACATGGGTCATGACACAAGCCAGAAATGATGATAACAGATCTCTATAAATTACCTGGGTGTGAATATATGTGACCAAACTGTCAAAAACAGACTCTATGACACCAGAATTGTCAGGGCCACCTTCTTTTTACATGTATGAGAAAGTTCACTTTTAAAACATGAGACAGATGTAAAATAACCGGGAGACACTGTGCTGAATGTTATACTCCCTTTAACATCATCCATAAAGATCACTTTGGCAGTGCACATGTGATGGTCTTGGGAAGAGAACCATTTGATCATTTTACCCTGTCTTCTGTAATTAAAGGGGTATTCTTGTCTGGGCATTCACATTCAGTTTCATTAATCTGCCATATATTAACATGTCTTCAATTAGAGGTTATTAAAAAAATATTCCAGTGTGAAGATAATTTCTTATAAATGTAGTCATATGGTCCCTTAGAACAAAAAGTTCCTAAATATTAAATGAGGAGTTACTGCATGTCCCGCCGCCGTCCTGTAATAATGAACGCTGTATCCAAGTGGTCAGGGAGAGCTCAATAGCATGTCTGGACACCGCTGCCAAAATGTGAGGTGGTCGTATCCGTGGAATCTATCACGTTTCTAAGGGACAACATGGCAACATTTATGAGAAATTATCTTCACACAGGAACATTTTTTTTAATAACATCTAATTGAAGAAATGTTTACATATGGCAAATGAATTTAATTAAATGTGAATGCCCAGATGGAAATACCCCTTTAACTCAATGAACTACTCAGGGACATTGTCAGTCCATATACTGATTTAACATACTGGGGCAGATTTATCAAGTGTCTGAAAGTCAGAATATTTCCAGTTGCCCATGGCAACCAATCACAGCTCAGCTTTCATTTTACCACTGCTCATGAATATTTAAAGAGGAGCTGTGATTGGTTGCCATGGGCAACTAGAAATATTCTGACTTTCAGACACTTGATAAATCTGCCCCAGTGTGTGTTCCTTGTGGGGCAGTGTGAGTTATTCCTGAAGTATTTGATTTATGTTAAAGGGATATTCCAGGAATATGAATGTGTGATAAAAAAAAAATGCTATAAATAAATGAGTAAAACAAAACTCAAAGTCATCAATCACGAAATGAAGCTTAAATAGTTTCCTTTTATGATTCACAGAACTCTGATTATGACAGAGTTTTCTCCAAGATGGAGCCATTTGAAACTACAAGTCCCATGATCCCGCAGTTCTTAGTAACAGTTCCTCACTCTCATGCTCTGCTCCCAGAGATGATGTAACAGACTGCCCTACTCTGTTACCATAGTAATGATGTGTATCACTGCCATTAATGCACATTAACTCACTGAGATGGGTCTCATTATAAAACTAGTCATACTGGCTGCACTGCAACCAACCGATGACAGTCAAAATAATGATGTTCTCATGACCTGCCCAGGCAGGTGCAGGTTATAAGATGTGGACATGTGACCAGCGGCCATATTCTGCCCTGTGTCTCCTCCACAGGGGTACAATCAATGAACATTAGCACATCTTAACTACATTTAGAACATGAGCAGAGACAAACTGTCTATACCTTCAGCTTATACAGGAGACCAAGACAGTAGGGAGGATGCCACAGGTTGTGAACCCACTGTGCTATCTAACTGCTTTGACTTTGGGCGACACACTAAGGGCGCTATCCCTGGACCTCTCTGGTATTCACCCTTTTACCCTTATACAGAGATCTGGTCTTCTCTGCAGAGAGATCACAAGTCCACTACCTCTTGTGGTGGTCCCAGCATAGATAACAGCTTACCCAGTGGGAACAGTGCCACCGGTGCGTGGTACCAAGGGGTCAGGCAAGGCGGGTAGTCAGTGACAGTCCGTAATCAATGCAGTCGCCATTCAGTCAGAATCCAGAAACAGGCAGAGGGTTGTGGCAGGCAGCACAGATTCGAGAAATAGGCTGGGGTTGTATACCAGGGAGCACAGATCAGAGTCGGGACCAAGCCAGGGGTTCACACATGGGTAGCAGACAGAAACAGATACCATACAGCAGGACTAAAAAGCTAGAAATTTCTGGTCAGGCAATGAGAACGGGCATGCTGGGGTATATGGCTGGAGGTGCAGCCAAGTGGGGAAATGGGCTGCTCCTTTAAAAAGGAAAGAGAGGTGTCCTCTGCGCCCTAACGGAACTAGAGCATGGCTGGATATGGTGGCTGAAGGTAAGAATGCGACCAGAGGCGGAACCCATTGCCAGCGTTACACTGTGGTTTTGACAGGTCAGCCTACAGGAGAAAAGTGTGCACACTGTCATTATGACGTCACCACCAGCCTTTGTATACAAATAGAAACCGGCAGTGACCGGTTCTTTATCATTTACACCCCCCAGCCATATATAATTTTTTATAAACCCAGATAAACTCTATTATTTTTTACATAAATTTTGACTTAGGAATCCAAGTGGATAATTTGGGTTTCAGTGAACTTTGATAAGTTTTTTCTATTATCACCATTTATATTAGTAAATACTTTCAATTTGCATTTCACTAAGATTTCATGTGCAAGCAATTTTACTTACAATGTCCCTTTAAAAATATCATCTGTTCTGAGTTTTTTGAGTATTCTTTATATTACATTTATAGCTCCAATATGCCTCTGTAAAATATTTTATAAGCATTGACAACTACTATGTAAATTTCATTTAAGCTTAAAGTAAAACTAATTCTAAATGTATGGTAACATGTGGTTCACTTTTACATATTTAACAGTCGTTCTAAAACAGACTGTAACTTCTTACAGTCTCACCTGGAATAATGAATTTGTTACTGTCTTGGCTGCCATTTCAATTCCAAAGTAAATTAAAGAGAATATTTCCTTCTTTTAAAATGATGATGCATATGGAATTAAAATGCAGGCAATGTATAAAAAAGGACCTATCTTTGTAGGAGAAATGAGAAAGAAGAAGGCGATATAATATGATACAAGGCGGAATGAAAGATGTTCCATTTCTGGAATGTGGCGTCTCTTACCTCATTAAAGAGAGAATAAATATTGGGCTCATTGGAATTTCAAATGGGAAAAATAGCGTTTGGATTTTAGCATTTATGATAGCAGAATTTTACTAGCACATCATGTAAAAGTCATTGCATTTATGTAGCTCATGTTTTTCCGGAACGGCAACATTTATAGATTTCTTACTTTTGTCCCCAGACAGATATGGTTTGATTAAAAAATGACTTATGTGTCTCATGGATAACTCATCTGTACAGGACTCTGTGATTTATTTGCCAGAGGGACCACGAATAACATTTTGCTTTTTTTTCTACTTTTTTTTAATCATTATTAATAGGATGTTAGTGTTCAGAGTTTGATAATCAATTTTTCTTAGCAACTTGAAAATTTAACTACAAAGTACGAAACTTATATTCATAAAAAACATTATGTGTATAGTAGACAAATAAAATATACCGTAGATACTCGAGTATAAGCCGGCCCAAGTATAAGCCGAGGCCCCTAATTTTACCACCAAAAACTGGGAAAACCTATTGACTCGAGTATAAGCCGAGGGTGGGAAATGCATTGGTCACAGACCCCACCAGTATATAGCCAACCAGCCCCCTATAGTATACAGCCTGCCCCCAGTAGTATACAGCCCAGCCCATCTTGCCCCCAGTAGTATATAGCCAGCCCATCTTGCCCCAGTAGTATACAGCCCAGCCCAGCTTGCCCCCATGTAGTATACAGCCAGCCCCATGTAGTATACAGCTTGCCCCCAGTAGTATACAGCTTGCCCCCAGTAGTATACAGCCAGTCCTCAGTAGTATACAGCCACCTCCGCCTGCCCCCAGTAGTATACAGCTTGCCCCCAGTAGTATATAGCTTGCCCCCAGTAGTATACTTTTTGCCCCCAGTAGTATACAGCACCCCAGCCTTCCCAGTGTAGTATACAGCCCAGCCCAGCCTGCCCCCAGTAGTATACAGCCTGCCCCGTGTAGTATACAGCCACCCCAGCATAAAAAAAAAATAAACTTATATACTCACCCTCCGGTGGCCCCGATGCGCAGCGCTGCTCCCCCGATGTCCGCGCGGCTCGTCTTCAGGCTTCTGTGCCTGTCTTCCTTCTTCTGCGGGGCGCCGCCATTGCTCTCTCCCGGACCTGCGCCTAGTATGACGCGCCGCTGCTGACGTCATGCTAGGCGCCGCCCGGGAGAAAAACAATGGCGGCGCCGAGCAGAAGAAAGAAGACGGGCGCGGAAGCCTGAAGACGAGCCGCGCGGACATCGGGGGAGCAGCGCTGCGCATCGGGGCCACCGGAGGGTGATTATATAAGTTTATTTATTTTTTTAAGTAATTTTTATTGACTGACTGCTGTATTGACTCGTGTATAAGCCGAGGGGACGTTTTTCAGCATATTTTTTGTGCTGAAAAACTCGGCTTATACAAGTATATACGGTAAGTAAAGTGCCCTTAGATTTGTGGCTGACCTGCCCGACTTGCTAGAGCTTGTATCAAAGGCTCATGCATAAGGGGAAAGAGGAACTTGACCATCTGAATCTTAGGGCTTATTCACACATCCTTATTTTCTCTGCATGCCATCTGTGATTTTTACTGAACCATTCTTTTCTATTTGTTTTTTCACATGTGCATTTTTTTCAATAGATCTGTTATCCAATGAAAATATTTTTAGAGCCTGTCCTATGTTCTTTTAAATTTGTAAATCATGAAAGGCGGTAGAAGTTAGTGTAGGGCATTCGCAAAATGTGTCTCATAGTCCGTTTTTTGTGTGGTTTATTGGACAGGGATTTTAGATAGTGCTTAAAAAAGAAGTTGTGAGTGTCAGAGTAATAGCTGATTTGTGGCGCTGACACATCATAAATAGGGTGCATAAGGCGCAGCACCAACAAAAAAACATGCCAAAAAAATGTCAGAAAGTCAATAATAAATGCCCCCAACTGTGTCTACAAAAAATAAAAGAAGACATTTGTGAGCATTTCGTTATTTTCAGTGATGATGCTGGGAAACCTTCTAAGGAATGTAAGCCATCTTATTTTTATTTGGGTATATTAAAAAAATGGAACAAACAATGTCAGAAAAGAAAAAAAAACGGAAAAAAAGACCAAAATTGATCAGTTGTCAGGAGACACCCAACGGATATGCCAGAGTGCATAAGCCCTTACACTGATTTTGATAGGTAAACTGTGCTGTGTATAGCCATACATGCAAACTGTAACACAAAAGGTAGGACATTTTTAACCCCTTGCTGCCAATGCTCTATTTCCATTTTGTGTTTCAGTTTCCACTCCCTCTTTTCAAAAGCAATATATTTTTCCATATACAGAGCTGTATGATGTTTTCTTTCTCCACAACAAATTATACTTTCTAGTGGCACCATTTAATATTCCAAGATCATATTCCATAATCATGATTTTTCAATACTCCACCGAATAGGATTTTGATCCTATATATCTCTATTTGTAGCGGCTTTCTTTGTATATTACACACTGTCAATTGTCACGGGTGCTCCCGCGATCCCTGTCTCAGATCGCTGGCGCATCCGTGCTCTTCCGTGTGCCCCCGCTGCAGCCCGTTCACATCACTCAACTCTCCCGGCTCCTGCTCTTCCCCGGACTGCCGTGCGCTCACGTCCCCGCCTCCTAGGGCGCGCGTGGCTCCTTCTGAAAATTTAAAGGGCCAGCACACCGCTAATTGGTGCACTGGCTGAACACCTCACCTTTAAGAATACTGCCTCTTCCTGTGTCCCCTGCCGGATCTTTGTGCCTCACAGCCTAAAAGAAAGCTTCCTGGTGATTATTCCTGTGTATTCCTGCGTTCCTGTGTATTCCTGCGTTCCTGTGCATTACTGCGTTCCTGTGTGTCTCCGCTCCTGAGTGCTGTGTAGTCGTGTTACCCTAGTTCCTCCGTGTTGCTGTGTTCCGTGTGCCTGTGTTCCCGTTCCCACCTGCCAGGACCTCCCATTGCTGACCCCGGATTTGGACTTGACCTTGCATCTCTGCCGCCTGCCCTGACCCTGAGCATGACCTGACTACGACACGGTCTTCTGCTAAGGTACCTCAACCTCGGCTGCCACTGCGGGCTAGTCGCACCTGGGAACGACCAGGTGGTATCCTGCCGCAGCAAGTCCAACCCGCTTTGCGGCGGGCTCTGGTGAAAACCAGGTGCCACTTAGACTCCGGTCCCAGATGTCGGCTAGTTCCATCTCCCACGGTGGTCCAGAGGATCCACTGATCCTGACATCAATGGTTTTGTTAGCATGTAACAATATTGTTTCAAACTTGCTTCATAAGAAATGGAGTCCATAACTAGTGTTGAGCAGACCTGAATTTCATCAGAAATTTGGTGTCCGGGTTCAGATCCGGTTAAACCAACCACGGTAATGATTACAGGCGTTAACTGTTTAAATGCCAGTGGAAAAGTCATCAGTGGCACTTAAACTGATCACTTGCATGCCGATGATGATGACTTCTGCCATTTTGGGAAGGATCAGTGCTCCTGAATGACAACAAGGGCCTCACCACATTGATTTAAATGCATTTAATCAGTTAACACCCACAATAGTTGCCAGTACCAATCACGGGTGTTACCGACGGACGGTGTGGCTCAGGTTTGATACCTGGACCCAAACAGAATTTCAAGTTTGGTTTCGGCAAAACTCATCCAAACCCAAACTTCCATGTGTCCACTCATCAGTATCCATAACCAAATATAAGCTAAAAGTAATGGTGAAGATATTTGTGTGTTTCAGTTTTGTCTTTCTAAAAATGGGTTAAAATGGGCTAGTTGTTGGCACATCATTATGCTGATTAGATCCCACTTGTGTCATTTGTCCAACAGCAAGAAATTTTAATGACGAACATCTGGTTTTATCTCAGTGAAACCGCAGATATACTCATCCCAATTTTATTTTCCCATTGTGATAGATTTTCCCAAAATGGAGATTGTACATAGCTTAGAGGAGAAGAACAGATGTTAAACTAATATATATTGGTCTTGATCAAGCAGTGAATAAACTCTACAGTACGGAATACAGATCTTTGGCATCCAGTACACAGTCGATTTATCAAACCAAGAGATTTGGAATAATGCTTTGAAAGAACATTGCTGAATAACATGTGGAACGGTAAGATCCTGAGAACATTCATCACATTGTCTGATAATCCAAATGTCCAGTGCATTACAATAATGTCCACAGATACTCATCTAGCCTGACTCGTCTGGGGCTATTAATGTGGATAACATTGATTCCTGTTTCTATATCAATTTAGTAACCACTAATAAATTATAGAAGAAATAATGGCGATGATGTTCATTACACCTGCAACACTCTTTTTTTTCTCTCATATGGAATAAAGACAGACTAGTAACCTGAGCCACACATCCCAGAGGTGGTAAGATCAGATAACCCCTGGATGTTCTGCATTTGTAGGAAAATCTCCCACAATAGAGAAAAAAAAACACCCACATAATTTTACATTAGTTAAAAAACATACATAAATATTCTTTTTGTAATCAGTGATTAAAGCCTGGATACCAGATGATGTTTTCCAGTGCTTGTCTGGTGGGTGTAAGTATAAATACATACATACTACAAGCAGATTGACCAAATGGGGAGAAGTTTATTAAAGGTAACCGGTCACCATATTTTGACAAATACAGCTAGTGACAGGTTCCCAGTTCCCATATAGCCCTATTAACTAACTGACACCCTTCTTTTAGCTGAAAAATATTTCCCTTGCATCTCCAACATCATGTCCTACTCGATCCCCCTCCCCATCTACTCCTCCCCATGTCCAATGCATTTCGTGTCACCAGGGTGAGGTCCTTTACCCATTAACATTTGCAAAATGTATCCCATGTATGAATCTGATCACATGAAATCACAGCATGCCTCCATGGACATGTAGGCATGCTGTGATTTTATGTGATCAGATAAATACATGGGGAAGACATTGCAAATCTTACTTGGTTAAGACATCACCTTGGTCACATGACATGAAATGGTCAATGATGTGACAGCACCGTCTTAGCAGTGAGACCTGTCAATCAGGAACAAGGAGGAAGGGTAAGTAAAATTGTATATCTAGGACTCACTTAATGTGATTGGACTCACATCAGGTGAGTTTACAAGCTGATTTTTTAATATTACAGCCTTGGAAATGAACCATTTAGGGTTAATGGCAATGCTTTTTAATCATAGTTTTAAATGAAGCATTTATATTGGGTGGGTTAATTTAAATGTCAGGTTCTCTTTAAGACTATTGTATTAAGTGATGGGTATTTATAATAATTATGTCATCTTGTGTTGTAATTAATGGATCCTTGGTCCCATTACAGCAACAAATGTTTAAACTCCAATTGTCACCGGGGCAAAAAAAATTGTTTTGTCTGGATCTAAAATTATAAAATATACAGTTTTGACTTACATACAAATTCAACTTAAGAACAAACCTCCGGACCCTATCTTGTATGTAACCCGGGGACTGCCTGTAGTAACAGGGACTTCACCGGAGGTCGCGGGGGGCGGAGGGGTCCGGCTGTGGCTGGGGGCATCTGTGAGTAGGGGGCCCCCTGTATACAGTATATAAAACAAAAGTGCCTTTATTATTATTTCCTTCCATTACCAAACAAACCCGATCTGATTTTAGGCAAAAAGTGGAGCTTCAAAATGATAAGAGAAGCATCTAATGATGATAAGAGGGATCTTTCATCAGATAGACCCCCCCAATGGAAAATTTGCTCTCCTATTAACCAAAAACTTGATCTGCACTAACCCGCTTAGTGGAGGGTAGTTTAACTCCATAATATTGGGAATGATGTATGTATTATATATCAATACTTTCTGTCTACCTGAGCCGATTTTCTAATTCATTGGATGAAACTGATGGGAAAAAAACCTAGTCTGCAGTTCAGGTTTTGTTATTATAATAAGTACAGCAGAATTGTGAGTGTTTCTAAAAACTTATAAAGACGGTCACTTCCCACCTACTTGTTCCTGTTGCTTTTGATATAACTCTTCTAACTGCCCGATGAAGGAAACTTTACAGTCCTGAAACCTTGCTTGTAACGACTTCTATTTCAGTTATACATTAAAGGGTATTATAATCTCAAGAAGGAATTTCTTCCAATGGCTAACAGGGTACAAAACTTTTTATTGACACCTAAAAGTTAACACATATGGAAGGAGATGCTGCAGGGTAGGCATTCTTAGTTGAGGGCATCCTTTACCACAATTTACCTACTTGAACTTACTGCTATGTTATGCAGGGCTATGCCCAAATACGCCATCCTTAACTTTTATTTTTGTTTTCCAACTGATCCTTCCGGGACAAAATTTCACTTCAAAAATATGCAAATGACACTGAATTCCTTTGGGGGAGCTTTAACACCACAGAAATAATGATGACCCTGCTGTATTTGGTGGACCAAGGAGTGATGTAACTGAAGAGTGAAGGAGGAAAAAAGTTTGTGAGAGGTAGAAATATAGCAATATAGTATTTTCTTAGTTTTTTCTTTATTAACTCTTTGCGCTGCATGAAATTAAAAGGTTACCACCCCTTCTAACTCAAATTATAAACTTTAGGGGCCTTTAGCATTTTGCACTTGGTGACAGATTGTCTTTAACTCATATTTAGTTTTGAATCATTACATAGCAGTAAAATATTTAAAGCACGATTCCGACATTTAGTTTCACAAATCAACAGTTCTTTAGATGCAGAACAATTTTGCCTATTATCTTGAGTACCTGTTCAGCAGTTTCTTTGATATCCTCCTCAACAGTAGCAGAACAGAGTGTGTTCACTACTGTGGAAGTCTTCGACACAGAATAGAGGGGTAAAATATCTCACCAGTTCCCTATAAGTCCCTCCATCTCAGTCTGTAATTCTGCAGAGATTCATTGCACCTCATGCTGTGTTATAGACCACTCTGCATCACATTTCCCACTTCCTGCTCTCTGGACATTTTCTGCACAGCAAGCTTGCCATGGGTGCTCATGCGATCCACGGCGATCTATGGCGTGGCTCCCCCCGGCCCACACTTACCTTTCAACACTCCTGCTCCTGTCCGGCCTAGGCCAAGCGTGTCCCAGCTCCCTAGGGCGGGCGCTTCGGCCAGGGGTGCACCTAGCCTTTCTGCTGCCTGAGGCGAGCTATAAAAAGACGCCCCCCCCCCACTCCATATATGTAATATATAAAGGAGTGTCAGGACCAGACCCAATCATATTGGTTTAATGTGAAAATAAAGCAATGCAAAATACATAGAGCATCCCATTGTACTATATTATAAACAGAGTGAGCTACCACAAAGAACAACAATCCGCCATATACCATATAACATATACAGTGTGCTGCCATATACCATATAATACATACAGCGTGCCACCATATACCATATAATACATACAGCGTGCCACCATATACTATATAATACATACAGCGTGCCACCATATACTATATAATACATACAGCGTGCCCCCATATACCATATAATACATACAGCGTACTGCCATATAGCATACAATACATAAAGCGTGCCGCCATATACTATATAATACATACAGCGTGCCGCCATATACCATATAATACATACAGCGTGCCACCATATACCATATAATACATACAGCGTGCCCCCATATACCATATAATACATACAGCGTTCCTCCATATACCATATAATACATACAGCTTGCCGCCATATACCATTCAATATATACATTGTGCCGCCATATACCATATAATACATACAGGGTGCCCCCATATACCATATAATACATACAGCGTGCCGCCATCTACCATATAATACACACAGCGTGCCACCATATACCATACAATACACACAGTGTGCCCCCATATACCATATAATACATACAGCGTGCCACCATATAGCATACAATACACACAGCGTGCCCCCATATACCATATAATACATACAGCGTGCCGCCATATACCATAAAATAGGTACAGTGTGCTGCCATATACCATATAATACATACAGCGTGCCGCCATATAGTATATAATATATACAGCATGACACCATAAACCATATAATGCATACAGAGTGCCACCATATACCATATAATACATACAGAGTGCCACCATATACTATATAATATATACAGCGTGCCGCCATACACCATATAATACATACAGCGTGCCGCCATATACCATACAATACATACAGCGTGCCGCCATATAGTATATAATATATACAGCGTGCCGCCATAAACCATATAATACATACAGATGCTGCCATATACCATACAATACATACAGCGTGCCCCATATAGTATATAATACATACAGCGTGCCGCCATATACCATAAAATACATACAGCGTGCCGCCATATCCCATAAAATACATACAGCGTGCCGCCATATGTTATATTTTACATGGTGGCCAGGAGTGTGCCGGCCAGCGGGCATGTTCAAGTGATGGGCGGGCCGCGTAGGGAAGTGCCAGCAGGCTGGAGGATGTGATTGGCGGCTTATGGGTCTTCCGGCCAGCGGGCGGGTTGATGTGAAGGGCAGGTCCATGTGCCGGCTGACGGGGGACGTGGCGGCCGGAGCACATGCCGGCAGGTGGGAGCCCGACGCCGCCCCCTCGTCTAGCAGGAGGAGCGCCGCCTGAGGCGAGAATCTCAACTCGCCTCATGGCAGGTGCGCCCCTGGCTTCGGCTCTCAAAGATTTAAAGGGCCATCGCATCACTGATTGGCGCTGTCACTTCCGGGATTCCAATTTAAATTGACGGCTCCCATCATACCCCACCGGATCTTTGAGTTTCATGCCATAGAGAAAGCTTCCTGTGTTCTCTGCATATTCCTTGTTCCTGTTCCCATTCCTACTCTGCTGAATTCCTGTTGCTGACCCCGGTCCTAACCTCTGACTTGGCTGTCTGCCTTGACTACGTTGAGCCTGAATTATGATTCTGTACTGCAACCTTGTGTACCACCACGAGCTAGTCACACCTTTGGAACAACCTGGTGGCACCCCGCCGCAGCAAGTCCAACCCACTTTGCAGCGGGCTCTGGTGAAGACCTGATGCCACATAGACTCCGGTCCCAGGTGTAAGCTAGTACCTTCTCCTGCTAATACAACACAGACTATACCCTTCATGTAACAGTTTCACTGCTGATTTCTACTATTTATTATATGTTGCATGCTTCTCCATGGGATGAAAGCTATCAGGCTAGTCCCTATATTGATTCTGTGTGTTCACTAAGCAGTGCTCAGTGGATTTACTGGATTCACACTGGATTTGTTGCTAAATTACTGAATGAGAGAAGACAAGATATTCTGGGAACTGTGGGCAGACCAAAATTTCAGGTTAGATACAGGAAGAAGTTATTCCCCGCCTGCTTCCCTGCTGCTGAAGAAGATATTTGACAAGTAGCTGCAGAACATTAAAGGCCATAACCCTGAGGCACACAAAATGGGCATCATTCTGTTTGTTTTAAAGTGGAAATCACATAATACAATTTGCTTAAAATCATTAAAACATTGGAGTTACGTTTTAATATTTTATCATACTCTCACTTGTACTAAACAATCTGAAAAATAGAGCTTTGGAAATTTTTCGCCTTGACTTTTTCCTTCCTCTGTTCATGTAAATTGTAATGGTTAAGATGAAATATCAAATACGACAAATCAAAATCAAATCCTTATTTTATCACCAATGCAGCTGCTGTAGAGAAATTTCTCAGTTACTGTAATACGTTTGAACTGTTAATAAGTCTCAGCCAGGGCATGGCATGATTACATGGCACATTGTTTATTCTGGGCAAGGTTTCACATCTGTGATGATGTCCAGTAATCAGGTTGTACACTCAGATGGAGATTTTTGTGAACCACTGTTCTCTGAGGGCCTTGCACAGTGAGGTTCTCTGAGGCCTCTCTTCATGCTTTCTCCATCTTCAGCTTTGCCTCTAATGTGACCTGTCAGTGGAGTGGGCCTTTAAATGACTGGAATTCAGATATATTACATTGTGTAAAATGAATTTTTTTTTGTAACATAGAAGTTTCAACATAGGAATGTGAATCTGAATAAAACAAGGGCTGTATGCATTACAAAATACATTTGCAATCAAGTTAGAACAATCTGAATGGAAAGAATATTATTTTCTTCTGACATAGCTGATAAAGCATCTACCTTTCACTGATGTATACTTCCATCTACACTTAAATGCAAAGTTGTACAGTATGGAAAAATAGCAATTCAATTGTATAATACAATGTGCACAATATAGTAATACAATTGGGTTGTATGACATGTACAAAAACTCTTAAGAGTGTAGCTCTGGGTTCACCAATGGAACACCGATCATATTCATTGTGAACACATTGGAGGGCCAAGACCAGCAAATTTTTAGTGATAAAACCATATAAAAGATGAGTAAAAGAGGTGTAAATAAAATATGAGAACATATAAAAGATGTGTAATAGAGATGAGCGAGCACTAAAATGCTCGGGTGCTCGTTACTCGAGCCGAACATTTCCAGATGCTCGAGTGCTCGTTTCGAGTAACGAGCCCCATTGAAGTCAATGGGAGACCCGAGCATTTTTCAAAGGGACCATGGTTCGGGAATAAAATGTGTTATTTAATTGAAAAAGAATGTCTTCTGATAATTTGCAAACATCTGCGATCTATTCTTCACTGTTCCGCGCGTATATTATCTCCCGACAAGTTAGCAGATGTAAAGAACAGTGAAGAATAGAATAAAAACAGTGAACACAGTGAACACAGGATCATTTAAGATAAAAACACAGTGCAGAACACAGTGCAGAATAGATTACAGATGTTCGGCACATCTGCTTACTTGTCGGGAGATACGCGCGGAACGGCGCGTACAAAATAGCATGTGAAGAACAATATATATGTGTGAAGAAGACATTGCAGATGTATGGAAACATCTGCAATGTGTTCTTTACACACATATATATTGTTCTTCACATGCTATTTTGTTCGCGCCGTTCCGCGCGTATCTCCCGACAAGTAAGCAGATGTGCCGAACATCTGTAATCTATTCTGCACTGTGTTCTGCACTGTGTTTTTATCTTAAATGATCCTGTGTTCACTGTTTTTATTCTATTCTTCATTGTTCTTCACTGTGTTTTTTTAATTAAATGCTCGATCTCGAGCAGGGGAAATACTCGTCCGAGCAACGAGCCGTCTCGAGTACCCTAATGCTCGACCGAGCATCAAGCTCGGACGAGCATGTTCGCTCATCTCTAATGTGTAAATACACTACTTATTTTGTACCAACCCTGATAGCCTCTACTTTTGTTTAAGGTGAACATATTACTGTATATACTCAAGTGTAAGCCGACCCAAATATAAGACAAAGTACCTAAGTACCAGAAAAAACTGCAAAAAACCTATAAGCCTAGGGTGGGAAATGCATTTGTGCCCGACCAATTCCCCCAGTATATAGCTAGCCAGCCTCCTGCTCCCAAGTATCTAGCTAGTCAGCCCATCCCCCCAGTATATAGCCAACCACTGCCCCCTAGTATATAGCCAACCAGTGCCCCCTAGTATATAGCCATCCAGTGCCCCCTAGTATATAGCCATCCAGTGCTCCCTAGTATATAGCCATCCAGTGCCCCCTAGTATATAGCCAACCAGTGCCCCCCTGTTCATAGCCAGCCAGTGCCCCCTAGTATATAGCAAACCAGTACCCCTTGAATATAGCTAGCCAGTTCCCCACAGTATATAGCCAGGACATTCCCTCACCAACAAGCCCCTAGTATATACCTAGCCACACCCCTGCCCCCAGTATATAGCAAGCCAGCCCCTGCCCCCAGTATATAGCCAACCAGCCCCCTACACCCAAGAAATAGCCAGCCAGTCCCCTACCCCCAGGAAATAGCCAGCCAGCCCGCTAGTATATAGCAAAAATCTGCCCCCTATATAGCCAGCACCTGCCCCCACATACAGCCAGCCCCTGCTCTCGTATATGAATTATATATATATATATATATATATATATATATATATATATATATATATATTTATATATATTATATATATGAGCCCCTTGCTCACCCTTGTTGCTTCTTGTAATGTATTTGCCCTGGGCAACTTCCTGGCTGTGAACTCAGTATAGTGGAATATACACCTTGGCTCGCTTTGCACATGTACGGAGCTGAGATGGAACCTATGTTATGTGGTTGCACGCGAGAATTGGAAAGCACAAAGCATGATGAAAAGGGGGTTGGATGACCAGGAAGATACAAGCGATAAGTCACAGGGCTCTATAAGACACCACCACCAAAACTCTGCTGATCTTTTTGGCAATGAGTAGGAGAGATTTTCAAACTTCATTTAATGATCAACTGAGCTAAAGACTTTTTGGTTTTTGTGGTTATGAGCGACACAAACCTGTTTCACATTTTAGTGAGACATCTACATATGTTGGTGATCATTTTTATGTAAACAAACTAAAATAGTTTTAATCTACATGTTCATACAAATTATTAATTTCTACAGGGTGGCTAGGAACATTTTCAAATGTTGGGGCAAATATGTGAGTAGCAGTGTCCAACAGGATAACCAATTTGAAAGCAACCATCTGGGAACCAAGTAGATATTTTTAAATGTGAAGCAGTGCATTTGAGTTTCGTATCCAAAATTCAATATGACTTTATTCACATCAAATTTATTAACAATTTTATGTTTGTTACCCTCACAGGTATGGCAGTGATATTAACCAAAGGGGAGATGATGGAGGCTGTTATAATCTCTGATTTCAATCCTCGACAACTATGCAGACAACTCATCAGCCAATGCAGAGTTGGCAAGTTGCTTCTTTAAAGGAAATCTACCATTTGCTTTTATGCATTATGAACCAAACATACCCTGAGAATGCGGTAGCTACACTGATGCAGAAACATATCTTGTTTAATCCCTGTCACGGTTACACCCGCGATCCTCGGTACGGATTGAGGGTGTACCCCGCTCCCCCAGCTCTCACTTACCTCTCCTGGCTCTGGTCTGCACTCTTGCTCCCAGCGTGTAGGCCGCATGCTGTTTCCATGCAGTCGCGTGCTCCTGCCACTAGAGGGGGCGCGCGCAGACTTCTCCCAGCCTTAAAGGGCCAGCGTCCTCCTTATTGGCTCTGGCATTCCTGGCTCGGCTATATAGCCTGGCGACTCCCAGCATCCCCTGCCGGATCTTCAGCTCATTCTTCTGAGGAGAAAGCCTTCTTGAGCGTTTCCATACGCCTCTGAGTTCCCGTGTTCCCGTTTTCCTGTGTTCCGTGTTGTTCCCCTGTTCTGTGGTTCCTGTGGCGGTCCTGCCTGCCTGCCTTCCCGTGGTCCTGCCTGCCTGCCTTCCTGTGGTCCTGCCTGCCTGCCTTCCCGTGGTCCTGCCTGACTTCCCGTGGTCTTGCCTGCCTGCCTTCCCGTGGTCCCCTTGTCCCTACCTTGGCTGCCACCGTGGGCCTAGTCGCACCCGTGGAGCGACCTGGTGACTCCCCGCCGCAGCAAGTCCATCGCGCTTTGCGGCGGGCTCTGGCGAAGACCAGGAGTTCACTTAGACTCCGCTCCCGGGTGTGGCTAAGGTTGTTATCTCCCGCGGTGGTCCAGGGAGTCCACTTACTTAGTCCTAAGGGACTAATCCCCATAGACTGTGACAGTAATATCCGGCCATGGACTCCGCCAAGGTCTTGTATCCTGCAAAAGCCATGGACTGTGTCAAGGATCCGTACCTGCTACTGGGTGACCTCCCTAGCACCATCGCCCGGCAGTCCCAAGAGATTGCTGTCCAAAAGGAACTCTTGGACAAACTTGGTGCCACTCTTCGGATGATTGCCTCCCAGCAGCAGGCTCCCTCGACTCCTCCCGTTGCTTCAGTCACCCCGCAATGTTTTTTGGCAGTAGAGACTGGACCCGAAAATTTTTTGCCGGACAAATTCGATGGCAACCCCAAATTGTGCCGGAGATTTATTTCCCAGTGCTCGCAGCACCTTGAACTGTTAACTTCCCAGTACCCCACCGAACGCTCTAAGGTGGCGTTCATTTACTGTCTGCTCTCTGGAGAGGCCCTGGCCTGGGCTACCCTCCTATTGGATAGTGGTGACCCGGACATGGTCTCCCATACCAAGTTCCTGGCTAAAATCCGGTCCAGGTTTGAACCACCTCAAGTCCGGCTACCTCGCCTGCCCAGCTTGGTCCCGGTGTCTCCACTGCCTCCCAGAGCTGCTCCAGCGGCGCCCAAGCCTCCGCAGCTTCCCAGAGCTGCTCCAGCGGCGCCCAAGCCTCCACAGCTTCCCAGAGCTGCTCCAGCGGCGCCCAAGCCTCCGCAGCTTCCCAGAGCTGCTCCAGCGGCGCCCAAGCCTCCGCAGCTTCCCAGAGCTGCTCCAGCGGCGCCCAAGCCTCCGCAGCTTCCCAGAGCTGCTCCAGCGGCGCCCAAGCCTCCGCAGCTTCCCAGAGCTGCTCCAGCGGCGCCCAAGCCTCCGCAGCTTCCCATAGCTGCTCCAGCGGCGCCCAAGCCTCCGCAGCTTCCCAGAGCCGCTCCAGTGGCGCCCAAGCCTCCGCAGCTTCCCAGAGCTGCTCCAGCGGCTCCGCAGCTCCCCGCAGCTGCTCCCGTGGCTCCGCAGCTCCCCGCAGCTGCTCCCATGGCTCCGCAGCTCCCCGCAGCTGCTCCAGTGGCTCCGCAGCTCCCCGCAGCTGCTCCAGTGGCTCCGCAACTCCCCGCAGCTGCTCCAGAGGCTCCGCAGCTCCCCGCAGCTGCTACAGTGGCTCCGCAGCTCCCCGCAGCTGCTCCAGTGGCTCCGCAGCTCCCCGCAGCTGCTCCAGTGGCTCCGCAGTTCCCCGCAGCTGCTCCAGTGGCTTCGCAGTTCCTCGCAGCTGCTCCAGTGGCTCCGCAGCTCCCCGCAACTGCTCCATTGGCTCCGCAGCCCCCCGCAGCTGCTCCAGAGACTCTTCAGCCTCCTCAGCTTGCCAGAGCTGCTCCAGTGGCGCCCCAGACTCCGCAGCTTGCCAATGCTGCTCCAGAGACTCTCCAGCCTCCGCAGCTTGCCAATGCTGCTCCAGTGGCGCCCCAGACTGCGCAGCTTGCCACGGCTGCTCCAGTGGCGCCCCAGACTGCGCAGCTTGCCACGGCTGCTCCAGTGGCGCCCCAGACTGCGCAGCTTGACACGGCTGCTCCAGTGGCGCCCCAGACTGCGCAGCTTGACACGGCTGCTCCAGTGGCGCCCCAGACTGCGCAGCTTGCCACGGCTGCTCCAGTGGCGCCCCAGACTGCGCAGCTTGCCACGGCTGCTCCAGTGGCGCCCCAGACTGCGCAGCTTGCCACGGCTGCTCCAGTGGCGCCCCAGACTGCGCAGCTTGCCACGGCTGCTCCAGTGGCGCCCCAGACTGCGCAGCTTGCCACGGCTGCTCCAGTGGCGCCCCAGACTGCGCAGCTTGCCACGGCTGCTCCAGGGTCGCCCCAGACTCCGCAGCTTGCCACGGCTGCTCCAGTGGCGCCCCAGACTCCGCAGCTTGCCACGGCTGCTCTAGAGACTCTGCAGATTGCCACGGCTGCCCAAGTGGCGCCCCAGACTCCGCAGATTCCCACGGCTGCTCTGGCCTCCCCTGAGGCTGCTCCGGTGTGCCTAGAGCCAACCCAGCCTGCTGCTTCCCAAGTCTTCCCGGTGCCTTCTCTCCTCCTAAGGTGTCTCATCACCAAAAAGAATTGGAGGAGGCGAAAAAAGAAGAACAGCGGGCTGAAGAAGAAGAGAAGAGGGGCCCTAAGGGGGGGGGTGGTACGGTCACGGTTACACCCGCGATCCTCGGTACGGATTGAGGGTGTACCCATGCCTGCTGCCGCGGTCCCCGCTCCCCCAGCTCTCACTTACCTCTCCTGGCTCTGGTCTGCACTCTTGCTCCCAGCGTGTAGGCCGCATGCTGTTTCCATGCAGTCGTGTGCTCCTGCCACTAGAGGGGGAGCGCGCAGACTTCTCCCAGCCTTAAAGGGCCAGCGTCCTCCTTATTGGCTCTGGCATTCCTGGCTCGGCTATATAGCCTGGCGACTCCCAGCATCCCCTGCCGGATGAGTTCCTGTGTTCCCGGTTTCCTGTGTTCCGTGTTGTTCCCCTGTTCTGTGGTTCCTGTGGCGGTCCTGCCTGCCTGCCTTCCCGTGGTCCTGCCTGCCTGCCTTCCCGTGGTCCTGCCTGCCTTCCCGGAGTCCTGCCTGCCTTCCCGTGGTCCTGCCTGCCTTCCCGTGGTCTTGCCTGCCTGCCTTCCCGTGGTCCCCTTGTCCCTACCTTGGCTGCCACCGTGGGCCTAGTCGCACCCGTGGAGCGACCTGGTGACTCCCCGCCGCAGCAAGTCCATCCAGCTTTGCGGCGGGCTCTGGCGAAGACCAGGAGTTCACTTAGACTCCGCTCCCGGGTGTGGCTAAGGTTGTTATCTCCCGCGGTGGTCCAGGGAGTCCACTTACTTAGTCCTAATGGACTAATCCCCATAGACTGTGACAATCCCTAAACTGAAAATTATGATAATGAGGCTCTGTCGCTCCTGTGGCTGCCCCAGCCCTCTCCCCTTACCCTAATTATGCACTGCTTCAGCCTTCTCCTGCCCAGCATAAGCCGAGAATATGTCATCTCTGTTTTGTCCCTGACAGGCAGAAGTAATCAATTTGTGCACCATCATCCCCCAGCTGCAGTATATGAGTCATCCAACTCAGGTTGATTAGTCCTGTCTGGACAGTTCAGGTAGCTCTTTTATGCACAGCAGCCAGTCTGCATCCAGCTTTCCCAAGGTCCTGAATTTTGTAATTGTTTTTTGAGCAAAACCACTCGGTTCAGGGATTGTTTCTGCATTAGTGTAGCTACAACATCCTCATGATATGTTTGGTTCACTATTAGAGATGAGCGAACACTAAAATGCTCGGGTACTCGTTATTCGAGACGAACTTTTCCCGATGCTCGAGTGCTCGTCTCGAATAACGAACCCCATTGAAGTCAATGGGAGACTCGAGCATTTTTCAAGGGGACCAAGGCTCTGCACAGGGAAGCTTGGCCAAACACCTGGGAACCTCAGAAAAGGATGGAAACACCACGGAAATGGACAGGAAACAGCAGGGGCAGCATGCATGGATGCCTCTGAGGCTGCTTAATCGCACCATTATGCCGAAATTATGGGCAACAGCATGGCCATGACAGAGTGACAGAATGAAGCTAGATAGCATGTAAAACATCCAATAATTGACCCTGACACTATAGGGGACGGCATGCAGAGGCAGAGGCAGCGGCAGCAGGCTAGAGAGTGGCATGGCGACATACCCTAATTGGACTCAGGCTTCAAACCAATGGGTGTCAGAGAGGAACCAAAGGAGGTGAGCAAGAAGCGCTCAAATAATATCGGTACATGATAAAAGTTTGCCAGTATATTTTGTGGATTACACAGCAGGGTGGCGACAAAGTTAACATGGAAGCCATGAAAACAACCCAAAATTCTGCCTGACACAGCTCGTTTGATAAGGGGACCATGTATGCTTACAGTTCATGCCAGTCGCTGCACTGGCTGCCAGTCTCCTTTCGAATACAGTTTAAAATAATAATAACCCTCATCCATAAAGCTCTGTATAATGCTGCACCCCCCTACCTCTCCTCTCTTATCTCAGTCTATCGCCCAACCCGTGCTCTTAGATCCGCCAGTGATCTTAGATTAACCTCTACCCTAGTGCGGACCTCCCACTCGCGTCTCCAAGACTTCTCTAGAGCTGCACCAATTCTATGGAATGCTCTGCCCTGGACTATCAGACTAATACCTAACCTCCAAAGTTTCAAACGTGCTCTTAAAACCCATTTCTTTAGGCAAGCCTATAACACTCATTAACTGCATGAAGTTTTAACTCTTCTACTAACCCGTCCTGTGTCGTCCTCCCATCTGTTATCCAGCAACCAACAGGCACCAGACTTCTCTGCAGTCCCATTCACCCTGGACCTGGTATATAAGATGACGGCTGAGTGGTTCAAGCGACAGCAATTCCATTTATTATATTTTTTTCTATTCCCTAAGAAGAATGGCTTGACCATTAAATATTCTTTTACCTCGTGTTACCCCATCATCTTCATAAACCGTAAGCTCTGGCGAGCAGGGACCTCACTCCTGTTGTTCCATACAAATGTTGTGCTCTGTTACATTACATTTGTATTTGTTTCCTATGATTTGTAAAGCGCTACAGAATATGATGACGCTATATAAATAAAGATTATTATTATTATTATTATGGAGGCAGTGAACTAGTAGTAGATTAAAGGTGCTGCAACTATGTTAGTTGGATCTTGGGATGGAGCTGGCGCTCTGCAGCCAGGCGAGCTTTTGCCAATCCAAGCCCCTGTCTCTAGGCTACTCCCCAAACAGCACTTCTAAGAACCTTTTGTATAAGATCAAGTGTAGTAGCGTTCTTATAAGTTTAGGATATGGCGGGTGAGGGGAATGTAAACAGATGCGCAAGAAGCGCTGAAATAATATCCCTAAATGGTAAAAGTTTGCAAGTATATTTTGTGGATTACACAGCAGGGTGGCGACAAAGTTAACAACTTTGATGTGGAATGCCCTGTAATAGCTCTTGGGCGGTGTGCCTTTTATCGCCTAGGCTCAGCAGTTTCAGCACCGCCTGCTGTCGCTTAGCGACGGCACTGCTGCTGTGCCTAGAGCTACCGACTGATGGCGCCATGCCCAAGGATGGTAATTCGGAGGAGGAGGAGGTGGAGGAGGGGTGGGAGGAGGTATAGTAGGCCTTTGAGACCTGGACCGAGGTAGGCCCCGCAATTCTCTGCGTCGGCAGTATATGACCAGCCCCAGGGTCAGACTCGGTCCCAGCCTGCACCAAGTTAAGTGTAGTAGCGTTCTTATAAGTTTGGGATATGGCGGGTGAGGGGAATGTAAACAGATGCGCAAGAAGCGCATGATGCGCATGGAGCTGGCGCTCCGCTGCCAGGCGAGCTTTCGCCAATTCAAGCCCCTGTCTCTAGGCTACTCCCCAAACAGCACTTCTAAGAACCTTTTGTATAAGATCAAGTGTAGTAGCGTTCTTATAAGTTTAGGATATGCCGGGTGAGGGGAATGTAAACAGATGCGCAAGAAGCGCATGATGCGCATGGAGCTGGCGCTCCGCTGCCAGGCGAGCTTTCGCCAATTCAAGCCCCTGTCTCTAGGCTACTCCCCAAACAGCACTTCTAAGAACCTTTTGTATAAGATCAAGTGTAGTAGCGTTCTTATAAGTTTAGGATATGCCGGGTGAGGGGAATGTAAACAGATGCGCAAGAAGCGCATGATGCGCATGGAGCTGGCGCTCCGCTGCCAGGCGAGCTTTCGCCAATTCAAGCCCCTGTCTCTAGGCTACTCCCCAAACAGCACTTCTAAGAACCTTTTGTATAAGATCAAGTGTAGTAGCGTTCTTATAAGTTTAGGATATGCCGGGTGAGGGGAATGTAAACAGATGCGCAAGAAGCGCATGATGCGCATGGAGCTGGCGCTCCGCTGCCAGGCGAGCTTTCGCCAATTCAAGCCCCTGTCTCTAGGCTACTCCCCAAACAGCACTTCTAAGAACCTTTTGTATAAGATCAAGTGTAGTAGCGTTCTTATAAGTTTAGGATATGCCGGGTGAGGGGAATGTAAACAGATGCGCAAGAAGCGCATGATGCGCATGGAGCTGGCGCTCCGCTGCCAGGCGAGCTTTCGCCAATTCAAGCCCCTGTCTCTAGGCTACTCCCCAAACAGCACTTCTAAGAATCTTTTGTATAAGATCAAGTGTAGTAGCGTTCTTATAAGTTTAGGATATGCCGGGTGAGGGGAATGTAAACAGATGCGCAAGAAGCGCTGAAATAATATCCCTAAATGGTAAAAGTTTGCCAGTATATTTTGTGGATAACACAGCAGGGTGGCGACAAAGTTAACAACTTTGATGTGGAATCCATGAAAACAACCCAAATTTCTGCCTGACACACCTCGTTTGATAAAGGGACGATGTATGGAGGCAGCTATATGGACGACTTTTGGAGGTAGCAATGGAGACAACGTGTGGAGGCTGCTATGGAGACAATTTAATTTGGATAGTGCCTGTATGTGGCAGTCCCAAACATTTTTCAAACCAGAGGAGCAGGTAGGTGGCCCTCCAGTAAAATGGAATAGATTGAGTGCCTGTATGTGGCAGTCCCAAAAATGTTTCAAACCAGAGGAGCAGGTAGGTGGCCCTGCAGTAAAATGGAATAGATTGAGTGCCTGTATGTGGCAGTCCCAAAAATTTTTCAAACCAGAGGAGCAGGTAGGTGGCCCTCCAGTAAAATGGAATAGATTGAGTGCCTGTATGTGGCAGTCCCAAAAATGTTTCAAACCAGAGGAGCAGGTAGGTGGCCCTGCAGTAAAATGGAATAGATTGAGTGCCTGTATGTGGCACTCACAAAAATTGTTTCAAACAGAGGACCGTGTCGGTGGCCCTCCAGAAAAATTAAATGCATAAAGTACTATACCTAGAGCCAGTGGGCCCTGTCAAAAAACAGCCATTTTCCTCTGCTTTACTGTACAAAGAGGAGGAGAAGGAGGAAAATGAGGAGGAGGAGGAGTGGATCAATTATTCAGGTTGAGCTTCCTTCACCTGGTGGAGATTGGAAATTCTGAGAAATCCAGCCTTTATTCATTTTAATAAGCGTCAGCCTGTCAGCGCTGTCAGTCGACAGGCGTGTACGCTTATCGGTGATGATGCCACCAGCTGCACTGAAAACCCGCTCGGACAAGACGCTAGCGGCAGGGCAGGCAAGAACCTCCAAGGCGTACAGCGCCAGTTCGTGCCACATGTCCAGCTTTGAAACCCAGTAGTTGTAGGGAGCTGTGTGATCATTTAGGACGATGGTATGGTCAGCTACGTACTCCCTCACCATCTTTCTGTAAAGATCAGCCCTACTCTGCCGAGACTGGGGACAGGTGACAGTGTCTTGCTGGGGTGACATAAAGCTGGCAAAAGCCTTGTAAAGCGTACCCTTGCCAGTGCTGGACAAGCTGCCTGCTCGCCTACTCTCCCTCGCTACTTGTCCCGCAGAACTACGCACTCTGCCGCTAGCGCTGTCAGAAGGGAAATACTGTTTCAGCTTGTGCACCAGGGCCTGCTGGTATTCATGCATTCTCACACTCCTTTCCTCTGCAGGGATGAGAGTGGAAAGATTTTGCTTGTACCGTGGGTCCAGGAGAGTGAACACCCAGTAATCGGTGCTGGAATAAATTCTTTGAACGCGAGGGTCACGGGATAGGCAGCCTAGCATGAAATCTGCCATATGCGCCAGAGTACCAACGCGTAAGAATTCACTCCCCTCACTGGCCTGACTGTCCATTTCCTCCTCCTCCAACTCCTCCAACTCCTCTTCTTCTGCCCATACACGCTGAACAGTAAAGGACTCAACAATGGTCCCCTCTTGTGTCTCACCAACATTCTCCTCCTCTTCCTCCTCATCCTCCTCCACCTCCACCTCCTCCGATATGCGCTGAGAAACAGACCTGAGGGTGCTTTGGCTATCAACAAGGGAATATTCTTCCCCTGTCTCTTGTGACGAGCGCAAAGCTTCCGACTTCATGCTGACCAGAGAGTTTTTCAACAGGCCAAGCAGCGGGATGGTGAGGCTGATGATGGCGGCATCGCCACTGACCATCTGTGTTGACTCCTCAAAGTTACTCAGCACCTGACAGATATCAGACATCCACGTCCACTCCTCATTGTAGACTTGAGGAAGCTGACTGACCTGACTACCAGTTCTGGTGGAAGTTGACATCTGGCAGTCTACAATCGCTCTGCGCTGCTGGTAAACTCTGGATAACATGGTCAGTGTTGAATTCCACCTCGTGGGCACGTCGCACAACAGTCGGTGAGCGGGAAGTTGGAGGCGGCGCTGCGCTGCCCTGAGAGTGGCAGCATCTGGGCTGGACTTCCTGAAATGCGCACAGATGCGGCGCACCTTCGTGAGCAAATCAGACAGATTGGGGTATGTCTTGAGGAAACGCTGAACTATCAGATTTAACACATGGGCCAGGCATGGCACATGTGTCAGTCTGCCGAGTTGCAGAGCCGCCACCAGGTTACGGCCGTTGTCACACACAACCATTCCCGGCTTGAGGTTCAGCGGTGCCAGCCACAGATCAGTCTGCGCCGTGATGCCCTGTAATAGCTCTTGGGCGGTGTGCCTTTTGTCGCCTAGGCTCAGCAGTTTGAGCACCGCCTGCTGTCGCTTAGCGACGGCACTGCTGCTGTGCCTAGAGCTACCGACTGATGGCGCCGTGCCCACGGATGGTAGTTCGGAGGAGGAGGTGGAGGAGGGGTGGGAGGAGGAGGAGGCATAGTAGGCCTGAAACACCTGGACCGAGGTAGGCCCCGCAATCCTCGGCGTCGGCAGTATATGAGCAGCCCCAGTGTCAGACTCGGTCCCAGCCTCCACCAAGTTAACCCAATGTGCCGTCAGCGATATATAGTGGCCCTGCCCGGCAGCACTCGTCCACGTGTCCGTGGTCAGGTGGACCTTGTCAGAAACGGCGTTGGTCAGGGCACGGATGATGTTGTCTGACACGTGCTGGTGCAGGGCTGGGACGGCACATCGGGAAAAGTAGTGGCGGCTGGGGACCGAATACCGAGGGGCGGCCGCCGCCATGAGGTTGCGAAAGGCCTCGGTCTCTACTAGCCTATAGGGCAGCATCTCCAGGCTAAGCAATCTGGAGATGTGCACATTAAGGGCTTGGGCGTGCGGGTGGGTTGCACTATATTTGCGTTTCCGCTCCAGCGTCTGGGGTATGGAGAGCTGAACGCTGGTGGATGCTGTGGAGGATCGTGGAGGCGACGATGGGGTTTTTGTGGCAGGGTCCTGGGCAGGGGGCTGACTAGCAGCTGACACAGGGGAAGGAGCAGTGGTGTGCACGGCCGGAGGTGAACGGGCTTGTTGCCACTGAGTGGGGTGTTTAGCATTCATATGCCTGCGCATACTGGTGGTAGTTAAGCTAGTAGTGGTGGAACCCCTGCTGAGCCTGGTTTGGCAAATGTTGCACACCACAGTCCGTCGGTCATCCGGTGTTTCCTTAAAGAACCTCCAGACTTCTGAAGATCTAGCCCTCGCCGCAGGAGCCCTCGCCACGGGAGCTTCACTAGTTGACACATTTGGCGCTGATGCACCAGCTCTGGCCCTGCCTCTCCGTCTGGCCCCACCACTGCCTCTTCCAACCTGTTCTGGTCGAGGACTCTCCTCCGTCTCAGAAGCACTGTGTTCACCCGGCCTCTCAACCCAGCTTGGGTCTGTCACCTCATCATCCTCCGATCCCTCAGTCTGCTCCCCCCTCGGACTTCCTGCCCTGACAACAACTTCCCCACTGTCTGACAACCGTGTCTCCTCATCGTCGGACAACTCTTTACACACTTCCACTACGTCAAGAAGGTCATCATCACCCACAGACTGTGACTGTTGGAAAACCTGGGCATCGGAAAATTGCTCAGCAGCAACCGGACAAGTGGTTTGTGACTGTGGGAAGGGTCCAGAAAACAGTTCCTCAGAGTATGCCGGTTCAAATGCCAAATTTTCCTGGGAGGGGGCAGACTGGGGGGGAGGAGGCTGAGGTGCAGGAGCTGGAGGAGTGGCGATTTCGGTGACATGGGTGGACTGCGTGGAAGACTGACTGGTGGTGGACAAATTGCTCGAAGCATTGTCAGCAATCCACGACATCACCTGTTCGCACTGTTCTGGCCTCAACAGTGCTCTACCACGAGTCCCAGTAACTTCAGACATGAACCTAGGGAGTGTAGCTCTGCGGCGTTCCCCTGCTCCCTCATCAGCAGGTGGTGTCTCACCCCGCCCAGGACCACGGCCTCTGACCCCTGCAGTAGTTGGACGCCCACGTCCCCGCCCTCGTCCTCTACCCCTAGCCCTCGGGTTAAACATTTTTAAAATGAGAGTTATAACTTTATTTTTTTTTTTACTTTTTTTTGTTTTTTTTTGTGTTTTTTTTTTTTTTTGTGTTTTTTGTTTTTTTTGAGTTTTTAAAACCAAACAATGCTATCCTATTGCTATGGCTATTTTCTAGCCAAGTATCAAAGCACACTACTATGCCAGATGAGATGACACTGAGTTAGTGCCTAATTGAAATCCAACCCCTACTAAATTTTCCCACTTCGGTCTTTGCTATGGATATGTGCGTCACTAAGCGCAGAACACAGCGGTCGCAAGTCTCACTACAAATTGCTCAGAATTGGCTAGTACATGCACTGCAGAAAGTACAGCCACCAGCAGATCAACCAGAAATCAAATATATAGAACGCTACTGTATGCGTAAGTAAGCTCTTTGTATTCTCCTATGGCTATTTTCTAGCCAAGTATCAAAGCACACTACTATGCCAGATGAGATGACACTGAGTTAGTGCCTAATTGAAATCCAACCCCTACTAAATTTTCCCACTTCGGTCTTTGCTATGGATATGTGCGTCACTAAGCGCAGAACACAGCGGTCGCAAGTCTCACTACAAATTGCTCAGAATTGGCTAGTACATGCACTGCAGAAAGTACAGCCACCAGCAGATCAACCAGAAATCAAATATATAGAACGCTACTGTATGCGTAAGTAAGCTCTTTGTATTCTCCTATGGCTATTTTCTAGCCAAGTATCAAAGCACACTACTATGCCAGATGAGATGACACTGAGTTAGTGCCTAATTGAAATCCAACCCCTACTAAATTTTCCCACTTCGGTCTTTGCTATGGATATGTGCGTCACTAAGCGCAGAACACAGCGGTCGCAAGTCTCACTACAAATTGCTCAGAATTGGCTAGTACATGCACTGCAGAAAGTACAGCCACCAGCAGATCAACCAGAAATCAAATATATAGAACGCTACTGTATGCGTAAGTAAGCTCTTTGTATTCTCCTATGGCTATTTTCTAGCCAAGTATCAAAGCACACTACTATGCCAGATGAGATGACACTGAGTTAGTGCCTAATTGAAATCCAACCCCTACTAAATTTTCCCACTTCGGTCTTTGCTATGGATATGTGCGTCACTAAGCGCAGAACACAGCGGTCGCAAGTCTCACTACAAATTGCTCAGAATTGGCTAGTACATGCACTGCAGAAAGTACAGCCACCAGCAGATCAACCAGAAATCAAATATATAGAACGCTACTGTATGCGTAAGTAAGCTCTTTGTATTCTCCTATGGCTATTTTCTAGCCAAGTATCAAAGCACACTACTATGCCAGATGAGATGACACTGAGTTAGTGCCTAATTGAAATCCAACCCCTACTAAATTTTCCCACTTCGGTCTTTGCTATGGATATGTGTGCCACTAAGAGCTAAACACAACGGTAGCAAGTCCCCCTGCTAATTCCTCACAAAATGGTACTAGATGCAAATTAAAATAAAAAAAGTAGAACGTTATTGTAGCCCTAAGAAGGGCTGTTGGGTTCTTTGAGAATCACTCCTGCCTAACAGTAAGCTAATAGAACACCCTAACGCTTTCCCTGACCAGCAGCAGCTCTCTCCCTAGCGGCATCCAGACACAGAATGATCCGAGCAGCGCGGGCAGCGGCTAGTCTATCCCAGGGTCACCTGATCTGGCCAGCCAACCACTGCTATCGACGTGTAAGGGTACCACGTCATGCTGGGTGGAGTGCAGAGTCTCCTGGCTTGTGATTGGCTCTGTTTCTGGCCGCCAAAAAGCAAAACGGCGGGAGCTGCCATTTTCTCGAGCGGGCGAAGTATTCGTCCGAGCAACGAGCAGTTTCGAGTACCCTAATGCTCGACCGAGCATCAAGCTCGGACGAGCATGTTCGCTCATCTCTATTCACTATGTATGAAAACATATTGTAGACTACTTGGTGGATTAGCTACATAGTTTTGAACCACTCTGTAGTTTACAACCATTACACAGGGTCGCAGGGTCTAACAGATTAATAACGAGATAGGGTTGTCTCCTGTTTGGCCTTTGAGTTCAAAAGGGTTTAACAACACCAAAATTTGCCCTACTTTAATACATACATATTGTAAAATTTCTCAAAAGTAGGGAAACATACCGTGCAAGGCTTTCCTCTGGAGTCCACATATTCCAGACTTTACCTATACATTTCAAATAAATAACATTAGCAATTTGGCAAATGTCTAACATACTTACCTATTAAAAATAAAGGAAAATTAGACTACTTCTTCTATTACATGGAGGAAAATATAAGGAATAGGCAGTTGCTACAAAACTGTGCCAAATCTCCTTATTGCCAAATTTAAATATAAACTAGGGAGCCAAATGTATTCTTGTCTACTATTTAAACAGGTCATATTATTCAAGAGGGAAAGGTTTAGCTTCATGTGTTTTTTTTTTTTTTAATAATCTCTCCTAGGAGCAAAACTCTGATAAAATGTTATAGGTGGTTTATTGTGGAATATATTTGACTAAATTTAATGCATGTTTTTGTGACTGGAACAGTGATATATTACACTGAATAATCTTTTGGATTGTTTGTTTTTCAGGTTTCACTTTGTTTTGCAGCTTTTAAGGAAATGTTTGACCTTCGTTTACTTGACAAAAAACATTGAGCGGGATCAATGTGCATTCTTCCTTGGTTGTATAGTAGAACACTCATTGCTGCTGCTTCGGGGTCAAATATTTTTATTTAGGGATCCTTCACAATAACAAATAAAGATGTAAATTAGCAAATTGTCAAAAGTCAAAATGAAATTACATATTTTATTGGATATGGATAATTTGATAAGCCCTTACTCTGGAGTTCAACTATGGGGTGCACATGGACTAGGAAGCCTCCCAAATGAATCCTTAAGCTCTTTCCCCTTATGCAAAATGGTGTTTTTTATTAATTTCTACTCTCCTAGCCCCCAATTCTGTCAAGGAAACTAAACGCATCACTACACACCACGCATGCAGAGCTCAGGGGGTGCACAACCACACTATGTACCCCCCCCCACTACTTATGTGCATATGAAACATTACTGCATAGAGCCACTCTACTCCTCAATATAGTCACATGCTTATTCCATACACTTCCTTGCTGCCACCACTTGTAATTACCACTTACAAGATGCCTACACCAGGGCTGCACACATACACCCAGATGCACACTCCTCTGGGTGCTGTACAGTTCACCTGGACACATACCGCCTGTAGCTGCTGCTTGCACACAGACACTCACAGGGTAACACGGCTTCGCAGTAATTCACCTCTTCAGAGTTATAGGTATGTATAGAGCAAAAGGAAAAGCATATTAAATGACAATTTAATATGCAAAAGGCACAATGCTTATAGGCTACAAAAATGGTGAAATAAACAAACATAAATATAAACAAAACAGGAAAAACAGACCTCTTAAAAATTTGATTGGCATAGAGATCCTCTTAAGAGAACCAAGGACAACTGGTTGCATCTCAATGAAACTGACAATGAATTGATCCTTGCATGCTGCTTTGGAATAACCACCTTATCCGCCCCTTTGTCATGTGAGAGGGGCATGGCTATACCTAAATCCAGGTGGAAAATTGGGGATATATTTCCTAATTATGTTATATTTTCTTCCATGGGTCCCGTAGGGAAAAGATCTACCTAGGACAGACTATGATTAAGAATCGCAAGATTTGAAATGCGTCAGTTGGCTTGTCCTCTATTTGTCCTCTGATTGAATCTATGTTTTTGACAGGATAGAAATAAATACCATGTTTTTAATCTAAAGAAGATTTTTCCCTACTGAATGGATATGAATCATGTGCTGGATCGCTTTTCTCATACCTTTCTAAGCAGATTCAGACTGATATTTCGTGCACTGGTAAGCTGGGGGTGAACTCTCAAAATTCAGTTTTTTTTCTCCTCGATAGGATATTTACCAGCATGCAATAACAAATCCAACAATACCAAACACCATAATGAAATTTTGGCCTAATTGTCTAATAGCTATTTTCTTGGCACCCCAACTCCAAAATCTTTGCTGCTTGTAACTCCAGGACTATCAGAGGAAGCTGATTATATATTTGTTGACTAGAAATTGCAATATTTGATTTATGACCAGGTTTACCTTGAAGTATCATTTTGCCATATTCTTAAGCAAAGACCCATCCGAGCTGGAGTCACAAATTCTGCATCAATCAACATTTCAATTCATGGGGCAGGGGAAACACAGGGGGGGAGCTCCCTGTCTAGGGACTAGGTGCTAATTATGTTATCTTATAAGGCAAAGCTGTAGTAACCCATAATTAGTTACAAATAATATCATATAAATGGTATACCGTATTTTTCGGACTATAAGGCGCACAAAAAATCCTTTGATTTTCTCAGAAATCAAAGGTGCGCCTTATAGTCCAGTGAGCCTTATATATAAACCATACTGACAGACAACAGCTGCCTTGAACTGTGCACAGATCTGCCACCTGCTGGTCATTCATCCTTATAATCAGGTGCGCCTTATAATCCAGTGCGCCTTATATATGAACCTAGACATTTTAGCAGGCATTTATTGTTGGTGTGCCTTATACTCCAGTGCGCCTTATAGTCAAGAGGCTCCGGCCTCACTTTCAGGACTTTTTCCTTGGGGAAAGTTAGGTGTGAGATTGAGTACAGTTTGTGTGAAGCTGTGGCTTGAATTATGGATGGTTTAACCAGTCAGCTGCTGGTTTACTACCATTACTACCTTTATGTTCTGCCCAGTTCCATCAGAATATGCTGCTTATTTCTCAGTCTTCTGACACTTGTGTCTTTGTTATTGCTACTTGCCTTGCTTTTCTGTATATCCGACCTCTGCTTGTTCACTCGACTTTTCTCCTGCCTCTTGTTTCTGTGCTGTGCCGACATCGACATCTTGGTTTTTTCCTGGCATCGCTTGCTCTGTCTTCTGTGTTGTTTTGTACCTCTGTGTTTTTTACCTTTCCTGTGCACCCAGTTAGTGAAGGGAATATTAATCAGGAGTCCCTTACCGCTAGGGTTTGCAAGTCTTGATAAATAGGTGACATGGGTTGCAGGTGATTCCTGCACCCCTTCCCGAACCAACCTCTTCAAGCAGGGTTATTATACTTCTAACACTCACTTTCTTTACTGTAATCTTCATCAGTCTATGTAATCGTTCACCACTTGATACCATTTAACAGGTTACTTTGAAGATCAATGCACTCTCCTTTCTTTATCGAAAGCAGCTAGTGTAAGGTGTTAATATATACTATTATTGACAATGGTATACTTGCATGAAATATTTACATTTAACATGACTTACATGTGTAATATAAAAATAAAAATTAAAAAAAAAGATTCGACTCCTGGTGTAGGCTGTGTATCTTGTTTATCAAGTCTTTTCCAAGGCATTTGACACTGTACCACTTAGGCTGGGTTCACATCCTGTTTTTTTCATCCATTAGATGTATTCTGTAACACATATATGTAAGAATTGTCAACAACTGATGCATTTTCCTTCATATATCTACATTTTTTTAAGGATACCTTGTATCCTCTACATTCATTAGCATCTGTCTTTACACTTAAAAATGCATACTCTTTTTAACAATAAAATTTTAAGATTCATATTTGAGCATTGAAACAGATGTGACAGATTTAAATGATATTATTCTTTGTAAAGTAATCAATAGTATAAAATATGAGAGGGATTTGTGGAAGGTGGAAGCTTAGGCTGGAAATTGGCTTATGAAGTTTAATGGGGATAAGTGTAAGTTAATGCACCTGGGATGTGGAAAAAGTCAAGGTCAAGTTCCAATGTGGAGGACTTCACTTTTTGTCTGTGAATACCAGCTTACATGGTAGTCAAGCAGCAAAGTTTACTTTTTTTCCCATCATAGAAATGCGTTTGCATATTTTTTCCCCAAAATCTTCAGTGGAGCATGTGTACATATCTGCAGAGGTCGCCTTCAATGACAAATTCTCCCCACGGAGTCTTTTTTTCACTGCCCTAAAACCAGGTTAGTAAGAAATGATATTTTTGTAAGTCTATGGAGACAGTGGCAGAAAAAACTCTCACAACACATATGTGCATGTAAAAAGTAAGTGTCCTTCATTATAACCAGAGGGCATCTTTATTTAGAAATAACCTGAGGTACCAGGTTTTATGTTGATATACTCCGGGAATTTTGTAAAACAATTTTGTAGATGCATGGTGTACCCCTTACAAAAAAAAATCCTTTGATTGATGATCAATCAAAATAAATTATTTCTTAAAAAAAAACAAGTGATCAAACATAGTTATTGAATTTTGATCTTTACATAAACTAAATAAAAAAATACTTAAATTGTTCATTCATTTTTTTCTCTATATTTAGGTCATATAGACTGTTATGTCCTACAAAAGGCATGTAAAACTTTTCCTGTTCGGAGTTGTCAGACAAAAAAACTAATGAGAACTAAAGCAAAGTGATATATAGTCCCATGGAGCCGCAAAAGTAGCCTTTGGTTGCTCACGTAACAGAGCCTGTCCTCACATGGCACAAAGAGAGCCCCACTCTGTCTCATAAAATACCAAAGCCTCCCACTGCTCAGCATTATAAGTGAGCATGAACATGAATTACAGGCTCAGTGCATGACTCTGACATTTTCAATAGGTCATATCTTCTGTCCACAGAGCTTCTTACTGAGATCAACTTTCTGGAGTTTCAACTTCCTGGAGGAAGACTGAACAAACTGTACAGACAAAAGTGACCCACAAATATCCCAGAAATGAAAAAAGCCATCCCTATGATACAAAGGCTCTGCACAAAAGGATATCAGATATTTAATTTCAGTGAATCACCAGTACGGAAGAAATATGTCATTTTTATACAATTTACAGCTTCCTCCAGTTATGATTAATGATCCTGTAACCTCAAGGACACGGAAAATTGCACCGCAATTCATACTGAGTGGGATAAACAAGTTTACTACCTGACACTCCTGAGGACAGGCTTCCTCATTCAAAATTCTTTCTCCTACAGACTTGGCACCTGACCTAATGTTCTGACCATGCTCCTGGGGAAGATGAAGGCTTAGCATGGCTACATTTGTCATGTCTCCATGGATTTACATCAGAAACAAACAGCTGCTTAATAACCGTATCACTGTAATTCAATATTTTTGGATTTTTAAAAAACAATTGGAGGAAAATAAAGAATATGAATTCCGGAGCAATAATTCATCATATGCATCTGCAGCCAAAGACTGAAACATGTTTAAATAGTCACTGCTTCAATACAAGGTGTCATATTGACCAAACATAAAGGGAACCTGTCATCACATTTTCACAAATACAGCTAGTGACAGGTTCCCATAGACCCTATTAACTAACAGACACCTTTCTTTTACCTAAAAATAGATGCCCTTACATCTCTATAAATCAAACTAGGGGTTGTCTGTAAGTCGGGTGTTCTTAAGTAGGGGACCGCCAATAACCAAACAGTGATTACCTTTACATCGGTATTCAGGTCTGGGGGATCTGTGAACCCAAATCCGATTGTGGATGTTGGAAATATGGCTTTTACATGTTTAATTTCCCTAATTATCCTGATAAAATAATTGAATGTCTAGCTGCTATAATGTGTTCGAGAACCTGTGCATAAAAAACTTGCACATATTTTTTTTTTTAATTCATAAAAATAAAACAGAATTATTTTCAGCTGAATGTACTTTTTAAAATTTATTTTCAATAAATATTAGATCTCTGCTTACAGAAAGAGACAGGAAAAATGTAAAACCTAAACACCAGTCCTGATCATATCAAAGAGACGCAGCCGCATTGGTCGATAAGTGGTTTTCCAGTTATTGGATAAATATCATTTTATTACTTTTAGAATTTTCTTTTTTGCAGAGAAGTAGGGCTTCATTGTTGCATTTTGTATTGTGTATCGGTCCATCCTTATATTGACAATTGAAATAACTGAGAGAAACAAAGAGTTGTAACATGTGACAACTAGAGATGAGCAAGCATACTCGTCCGAGCTTGATGCTCGTTCGAGTATTAGCGTACTCGAAACGGATGACGGTACTCGTTGCTTGGATGAGTATTTCGCCAGCTCGAAAATGAGCTTTCACTTAACGAAACACAGTGAAGAACAGTGAAGAACAGTGAAGAACACAGTGAAAACAGCGAACACAGTGAACACAGGATCATTTAAGTGAAGAACACAGTGAACACAGGATCATTTAAGTGAAGAACACAGTGAAGAACACATTGCAGATGTTTCTGTACATCTGCTAACTTATCATTTGCAATTGGATTGAAAACTGGCTGAAGGATCGTATCCAGAGAGTTGTGGTCAATGATTCCTACTCGGAATGGTCACCAGTTATGAGTGGTGTACCTCAGGGTTCTGTGCTTGGCCCACTACTATTTAGTATATTTATTAATGATATAGAGGTAGGAATTAATAGCACTATGTCTATTTTTGCAGATGACACCAAACTGTCTAGTGTAATACAGTCTATGGAGGATGTTCATAGGCTGCAGGGTGACTTGGACAAACTGAATGTTTGGTTATCCACTTGGCAAATGAGGTTTAATGTGGATAAATGTAATGTTATGCACCTGGGGGCCAATAATGCAAAGGCAAAATATGTCCTTGGGGGAGTAAATCTGGGAGAGTCCCTTGTTGAGAAGGACCTGGGGGTAACTAGTAGATCATAAATTGAATAACAGCATGCAATGTCAATCAGCTGCCTCTAAAGCCAGTAGGATCTTGTCATGTATCAAAAGTGATATGGACTCTCGTGATAGGGATGTAATATTACCACTATACAAGGCACTGGTTCGGCCACACCTGGAATATGCTGTCCAGTTCTGGGCACCGGTCCATAAAAAGGATGCCCTGGAGCTGGAGAGGGTTCAATGTAGAGCCACAAAAATGATAAGGGGTTTGGAGGGTCTTAGTTATGAGTAAAGATTAAAACAACTAGATTTATTTAGTCTGGAAAAGAGACGACTACGAGGGGACATGATTAATTTATATAAATATATGAATGGTCCATACAAAAAATATGGTGGTAAGTTGTTTCTGATTAAATCAAATCAAAAGACGAGGGGGCACTGTCTGAATCTGGAGAAATCAAGGTTTAATCACTGAAGGCGACAGGGCTTCTTTACTATGAGAACTGTCAGTCTGTGGAATAGCCTGCCTCAGGCGCTGGTCACAGCAGGGACAGCGGAGAGCTTCAAGAAGGGTCTAGATGCCTTTTTACACCTAAATAACATTGATTGTTATGCTATATAGAATTGTCTCCCTTAAATCCCTTCCTCATCCAATCCCTACCCTTCTTTGGTTGAACTTGATGGACATGTGTCTTTTTTCAACCGTATAAACTATGAAACTATGAAACTTATCAGAAGACACGAGTGCAGAATGGTGTTCTTCACAATAGTATGTGAAGAACAATATGTGTGAAGAACACATTGCAGATGTTTAACATGGGTCATTCTCCTTTTTGAAGTTCCATGAATATTCCATTGAAGAGAAAAAAACAAACAAACAGGACTGACTTCCTGATTTCTCAATACAATGAAACATTTTATTGCAGAGCCTTGGTCCCCTTGAAAAATGTTCGAGTCTCCCATTGACTTCAATGGTTCGAAATGAGCACTTGAGCATCGGGAAAAGTTCGACTCGAGTAACGAGCACTCGAGCATTTTAGTGCTCGCTCATCTCTAGTGAAAACCCATATACCTTTTTTAGTTGGACATCAATATAAACCATGAACATTCCCTGCATTTACCTTGAATAATTATTGCTGATCATTTCCATTTTTATAAGAGATATAATATTGGTGTATTATATTATTTTATTTATTTGATGTCAATTAGATGCTGTTGACATCTGTAACAGATATGGCACAGTCAGCATTTTTCGATGGCACAGGTATCAATCCAGAACTAAACTTACTATATAGACAACACTTTGATAGAATCAATTTATTGAATTCTGAAGTGTTTTTTTTCTATTTCTTTTATCCAAAAAGCCATTTGTAATGATTGTTGTTCACTCCTTCCTTCACAATTATCCTAATGCTATTGCTTACTTCCCTTAAAGGAGACCTACCACGAGGAATCTACTATCAAAGTAGACCTTGATGGTAGATTCCTCCTGCCTGTCTGCCCTAATTGAATAATTCTGGAATATAACTTGTTAAAACCTTTATTTTAGTAATATGTAAATTAAGTGCAGAGGCTACTGGGGCGTGTACTAGCCTTAGCTCCCAGTGCTGATGAACACACAGGGGCCTATTTACTTACCTGTCCCGTTGACGCTGCCAATCCGGAATGTCTGACGAGGATTCGGAGCTGCCGCGATTCACATAGCTCGTGCGTCCTATTTCCTACATGTGTGGCTTCCCCCGCTGAGGTCCGCCGGAGTTCACCTTCTTCTTCCAGATGCATGTGAGTGCTGATCTTACAACACAATTTCATTTTTAAATTCCGTGGTTTGTCCGAAACAGTTGGGTTCTCAGCCGCTCCCCGACGGCCACTCCCCCCGATTTGTGTCACATGAAAGCCGGCACCGATGCGCCACAATCCTATCGTGTGCGCCATAAACCCAGGGCAATTCAGCGCAAAACATAAAAATTTGGGAAACCCGACAGAAATGCATCCGACGGACCCTTAGTAAATGTGCCCCACAGTATTTAAGCAATGACTGGCTATACTGTACATTAGCTCAGGATGTGCAGTTCAGTAGATATAAGGACATTTGTAACAACTTTGTGGAAGTGGAAATGAATTGCTGGCAAATTAGTATGAAAATAAAGCGTATCTGATTACAAGTGAGGTTAATTAATATTTTAAGAGACACATAAGAAAAAGTGCGGAGAGGTTCAGGACCCGTGGTTAATCAATAAGTACATACTGCAGCGGAGTAATTGCTAGGCCGGGGGAGGCCAATCACTTGGGAGGATAAGATTAATGCAGCAGCTAAGGAACATTCAGACAGTCTCAGTTCACAAGGCAATGATTTGATGTCGCTCTATCAATTACACTAAGCAAACGTGTAAGAAATGTTACTGCGTTGCAGGGTGACATTATCTGACCCGAAGCAAATGGTTTGTAAAACCAGTGATATTGTTTGTAACTGCCTCGATCTTTCTAAAGCGACAATGAAAAGAGGAAAAGAAAGTAAAAAAAAACTTGTTTATATAAGATAAATTGTATATATTATTGTAATATATTGTATATATTATTGCCTTCATAAGGAATAATGTAAATAGACAACACATTTTGATTATTTAGTTCTTATTATGCCTCCTAAAGTACTATTCTAAATATTATTATTATTATAATTTTAGAAAATAATTTTAGAATATAATTTTATAAGGGCCCGTAGGGGTGCAAAATAAAACAAAGCACACTTACCTTGCTCTGTCTCTAGGTGCTTCCACTCTTCACCATTTCTGTTCAGGATCCAAGATGGTGTCACCCACGCACACCCCCTTCATTTAAAGGGAAACTGCTACCAGCACCATTGATTCTAAACCACCAAACATACCTTGTAAGGGCCATTAACTGTTTTACAGCTATGTCTTTATAAACTGCTAGTGCTACTGCTAGTTCAGCTACCAGGCTAGGGGTGGGGTGTGGGTGGCTGCAATCAAGCAGGTAGCCACCTTTAAGCTAACCATTGCCTCCCTCTCTCCGTGTAGCTGACAGCCGCCCTGCCCCCGGATGAGGTCGTCGCTGGATGGGTGCAAATCCATTAATGGTCCATATAAGGTATTTTTGGTGGTTTAGTAGCAATGGCGCAGGTGACAGGTTTCAGTGGCTCTTAGAGGGCACTTATAGGATTCACTTTGGCTCACCACCCCTCCAGTAATACCCACAAGCATTGCTGGCTAACATGTGATGTAACTATGTTTTCTATGTTTTCTATGTTATCTAAAGTCTTGGCTGTTAAAGCTTACAGAGCATTAGCTGCACTAAATACTAGTTCACCTCTTTTATGTAGAGAACTAGCAGTGTATGAATTTAGTCTATGAAAAAATATCCACTATTGACCTTAAACTTGTATCACAATTTGTGTATGCACAAACTTTCATCAGTACATTTCAATAAGAATTGTATCAATACTGTACAAATAAAAATGGCATAAAAATGTCTTGAGTACTTACCTCCAATCGTCTTCATACAAAGATTTCAGCATTCCACACAGTAGACCGTGGAACACTGAAAATCTTCGTATGAATACAATTACGGTGAAGTGCTCAAATCACAGAGAAATTTTTGATACAGTTTTTACTAAAGTTCTGATGAAAGTTTGTGCAATAAATATGAATTTCTTCAGAATAACGATGTCCTGGAATTGATGACAGACGGTGCCATCCTCCCTAGGGGCAACAAGCATGTCTGTGAGGACAGTCTACCGTCAGTAATCTAATGGTAAATATCCTTTAAGTAAAAGAATAACTAAACCATTGAAGCTAATTTTTTTGTGCAGATGATAGTAAACTTAAAATGTAATGAACTTCATTAAGGAAACAGCTTAACTGGACCTTCTTTCTGCTCCTTCTTTCTCCTGCAGTAAGAAGTAGCTGAAGTCCTGTACACGGCATAGAAATAAGGAAATGAGGCTATAAATTAATTCTTTCTATACAGTACCAAGAGAAAATGTCCCTTGATTGTTCAGCAATATGAGGAGATAAGTCTATCCAGTGTCTATCTGTAAAGAGTTACGCCATTACGTTCCTTTATCTCTCAGCTGTAAGTGGAGTAGGAGACAGGAACGCATTTGTTTAATAAAGTATATTACAAAGTTTACTATTATCTTCTGCACTGATTTATGTGTTATGCTTTAGTATAACTGTACTCATCCCAGCTCTAACTCATCTCTTTAACTTTTCTATATCCACGGGTATAGTTCCATCTTCCTTTAAACATACAACAACATTAAACAACCCGTTGCTGGACCCATTTCCTCTGCTGACCTATCGCCCTATCTCACTACTTCCATTTGCTTCAAAACTCTAGGAACAACATGTCCACCGGGAACTATCCTCCTACCTTTCCTCCAACTCCCTCATTGACAAACTTTAATCTGGTTCCCTGGCCTCTCTAATAATAATAATAATAATAATAATAATAATCTCTAATAATCTACTGTCTGCCAAGGCAAAACATCACCATTCTGTTCTCCTCCTCCTTGATCTGTCCTCTTCCTTTGACACTGTTGACCATCTTTTCCAGCTGTAGACACTGGGGCACATTTACTTACCGGGTCCATTCGCTTTTCAGCGGCGGCTTCTCCGAAGAGCGTTCAGGTCTTCCGGCGATTCATGAAGGTCCTGCGCCCGATGTCCACTAGGTGTCACTGCTGCGCCGAGGTCCGCCGAGTTGCGTCGGAGTTCACTGATCTCTTCCTGGTGCATGTAAGTATGGCGCATGCGAGCAATTATTTTTTTAAAATGCAACGGTTTTTCCAAATCCGTCGGGTTTTCGTTCGACCACGCCCCCCAATTTCTGTTGCGTGCATGCCAGCGCCTATGCGCCACAATTCGATCGTATGCGCCTAAATCCCAGGGCAATTCAGGGAAAATCGGCGCAAATCGGAAATATTCGGGTGAATGTGAATGGCATCATCGACTGGCCCTCTCCTGGATCTCCTCATATCTATCCAACCAGACACTCAGTGTCTATCACTATTATACCACCACATTACCTCACAGATTATGAGGATTATTATTAATTGCAAATAGAAACAGATCCAGGTAATACTTTCTAAAGCAAATACAGTTTGCTAACAAGAAGACTTATAGATAGAAACCAAATCTTTTCATGTTGCCAAATTATAAGCATGTAATGCATCTTAGGTAGGACCGGTACATCTTTAAAGATTATATTCTGCAATAAAGAGTAACAAAGAAACAGAGAACATAACCTAACCAACTGTCAAACACAGGCATACATTACATACTTACTGTCATTAACACCTGCTTGAGATAATATTCAATTCCATAGAGAAAGATGCCCTAAGCATCATGACCCAAAGGGGGACACCAAACATTCCCTGTTTTTTCCACAAAGACTCACTTAGTTAGAGAAGAGGAGGATAAAAAGGAAAGTCTGTCCCTTTCTGGGGAGAGAGTGGGGAACTGTGGATCCCACATATTGTGGCACGTTACTGAACTATTTCTGTATGCTATCAGCCTTTCAAGTAGACAATGTTCAGCCAAAAAAAAAAATAGCAAATGGCAGACAGAAGGAAAACTGTCCCTTTTCCATTTTCTAGCTATAAGCAATTTAGCTCATTGTAAAATGTGGCTAATGATTTTCCAAAAAGGTTTAGTTATTCAGTCTCTGGACCTCTCATTCAAGTGACTGTCTGTCTCTGGCACTCTCATTCCAGTGACTGTCTGTCTCTGACTGTCACTTTGTCTATGGCGACATAGATCAGAAGTGCACAAGAAGCAGAACCATGGCAGCCAATCACAGCTCAAGTTTTATTTTTGCACAGCTGTTTATAAAATTACAGCTGATCTCTGATTGCTTTCCATGGGCAACTGGAACAGTTTTACCTCAGACATATCTGATAATTCTCCCCCTCTCCTTATATGGCTACCTGCATGTGCTCTGGAGGTATTTTTATAGATGTCAAACACTTTCTAACACCTGCAAAATTAACTTATATTCACATCCTTGTGGTGGGGTAAGTGGCACAGCAGTCAACTTGCCACCCCTTCTCATCTCCATCCTTTCCTGTAGACATACACTTCCATGCCTCTTGCTTGCAACTGACTCCCTGTGCTGCCTCATCCCAGTGACTGTCTGTTGCTGACAGTCTCATTTGAGTGACTGACTGTTTCTGGCAGTCTCATATCAGTAACTGTCTGTCGCTGGCAGTCTCATTTAAGTGACTGTCTGTCTCTTGCACTCTTATTTCAGTGACTGTCTCTGACACTCTCATTCCAATGGCTCTGTTCCTGACCTGACTGCCCCTCACTGTCACTTTGTCTATGGGGAGATATATCAGAAGTACCTGAGAGCAGAACTGCTGTAGTTGGCAATGGCAGCCAATCACAGCTCAAGTTTCATTTTTGCACAGCTGTTTAGAAAATGACAGCTCATCTCTGGTTTCCATGGGCAACTGGAACAGTTTTATCTCCCCCATTTCTGATAAATCTCCCCCTATCTCTGTATCCCTATCCATCTTTCCTCACACATAAATTGTCTTCTACTCACTGCCTGTAGTAGCCAATCACAGCTAATATTAATGACCTGTGGCAGAACAGCAGCCAATCACAGCTCAGCTTACAACTGCCACAGCAGCAGAAGCAGACAATAGCTCCTGTATATGGTGGTTAATAAGTAGATTTTGGAAATTGTGGGGTGCAAATTTTGGCTCAAAACCGAGTCTATGACTTTCCCATAGTCACAGACAATGGGGGTCATTTACTAAGGGCATGATTTGCGTTTTCCCGACGAATATTTCCGATTTGCGCTGATTTTCCCTGTATTGCCCCGGGTTTTTGGCGCACGCGATCAGATTTTGGCGCATCGGCGCTGGCATGCACACGACGGAAATCGGGGGGCGTGGCCAAACGAAAACCCGACGGATTCGGAAAAACCGCCGCATTTAAGAAACCGAAAATGTTGCGGAGCTTGCACTTACCTTCATCCAGGATAGGCCGGTGTATTTGAGTGCGTTCCGATGCTCTTCAGCGCAGCAGCGCCACCTGGTGGTCGTCAGAGGAACTACCTTAATGAATCCTGGCCGGACCCAAATCCAGTGCAGAGAAAGCGCCGCTGGATCGCGAACGGACCGGGTAAGTAAATCTGCCCCAATGACTGTGTAAAATTTGGTGATTGTAAACGTGACGGTACAGATTCCTTTAGCGGACATGTTTGACATGTTTTGTGCAGCGCTGCATAATTTGTGTGCGCTATTTAAATAAAGAATTATTATTATTATTACCAAGCTTTATATATGCGATTGATAGTTCTGCTCTGCTTTCTTGATATGTACAATGAATCCTCCAGTCTTTTACCTCATTAGCCAGTCATTCCTGTCCATAAAATGGCTTTAGATGAGGGTCAGGTTATCTCTACCTGTCCTTGAACATTTGTCCTGCCAAGACCTTGATCTTATATTCATGAATGCTATCATAAGGTCCTGGCAGGGTGATTGTTCATTGACAGTGCTAGATGCCAGAGTCAAGACGTAATAGTGCTGCATAATGCGGGAACACACCTCTCGTCATGCAGTACTATTACGTCAAATGTCGGAAAGGGGTTAATAGATGTATACTGGTAAATTACCTAATATCCTGCCCCCAACACTTACATACACATTACAAAAAACATGAGGTAAATTGCACACCTCCTTTAAGCCATACACTAGTTGTCACTGTACCTACTACTTCAAGGGTAAAATGAATGTTAGCAAATTGTATTAACATGAAGTTTATTTTATTCCCAGAATCCCTGCTATGGGTTTTCCAAATGGAACCCAACAAGGCCGACAGATACTCTGACCTTTTCTTTGTACTATGGTCACGTCACTGTTCCTGAAATGTATACCTGACTTCTATAAAACATGAAATGTAATCCTGTAACTCCTAACTGCTGTGCTGAAAATCCACAGAAACAGATGCATAACACAGGGAGCGTATTCTTACAACGCCAGTCATGGATGGAATAGAAGCTCTTTTTATGTATAAAACACTTACATAAATGTTTCAGTTTTAATAAATGTCAATATTAAATTACACATGATATCCATCTTGGTTGCGTTCCATAAAAACACTCTTACATTGCTTTGAAATGAAAACCACTCACAGTGAAATTCCATAGCTCGACACGACGTATACAGTACAAACAGTATAAAGTAGACACTTTGCTTATTACGAATTAATAGTACACAATATTATATCAAGCGTATCTAAACAATGCTAATATTATTTATCAGGAAATGCTATATGTTTGTTTTGTTTGTTTGTACAGCATACCTCACCGATCCGTAATTCAGTCTGTGCACATGAGGATTAATTGGACTGTCATGTAATTTCACCATATCCCACTGACCCCACTGCAGGAACTTCATTCAAAGGATTTAAATACCATCCTGTCCTGATCCTGCGGCACGATGTCTGACGAAAATTCGGCTCCGGCGCCATTCACCAAGCTTGTGCTCCCGAGTTCCTGCATCTGTCGCTTCCCTGCCGAGGTCCGCCGGAGTTCACCTTCTTCTTCCCTGTGCTTGTAAGTGTGTGTCTTGGGACACAGTTTTGAATGTTACATCTTGCGCGTTGTCCGAATCTGTTGGGTTGTCCGACGGCCCGCCCCCCGATTTCTGTCACGTGCAAGGCGGCACAGATGCAACAGAATCCGATCACGCGTGCCAAAATCCCGGGGCAGTTCGGCACAAAATATTCAGGAAACCCGATGAAAGTGCGACGTACAAACCCTTAGTAAATGAGCCCCAATATGTCATATCCCAGTTAAACTCATTGACATTCTTAAGTAGTCAGAAAATTGAGAAATCCAAAAAGTTTAACTTTGTTTTTAGTTCTACATATGCATGATAATTGTTGACCATAGGGATGTATCATTTGTCTTTTAAGCATGTTTTTATTTGATTTATTCCTTATAATATTAGAATTCAACCGTTTTCTAGAACCCAAATGTCTTACTGGAGAAATGATATAAAACTACATAAGCTTCACGAAAAACTCTTTGGCTAAATCGCTGATTTCTAAAACACAGGACAACCTAACTCATGTCTCGCTGTGTATGCAAAGACCCAAGAAGCACATTAGCATAATATGATAATCACACAAAGAAAACATAATAGAGGCTGCTTTCTAGAACACATGTAACATTTGTAGCAATGTAATTTAAATACATTCTCTCCAAGTTACATAAAAAAAATCGGGTCTTAAATTTGGAACATCTGCCATATATTGCTAAGCAAGATAAATTATGCCACATTAACACAGGCAATTTCTAATGCTGCAGAAATTCAATGCACAGATGGCGCTGGTCTTATATATCTAATTGTTTCATTGTTGAGTCACTTTATCCTTTCACAACTTGTAGTAATGTCAATGAATGAGAAGATGGTCCTTCCACATGAGCCCAAATACTGTATACAATAGAGATTGACAGTGCTTCAATGCTGGGGTTACAGAAAATCTGATTTTGAATCCTTGACCTTGCTTAACTAAGATTTTGGTAACCAGGTACAATGGGGCTCATTTACTAAGGGTCGGAATCGTTCTTTTTCGTCGGGTTTTCCGAAAATTACCGGTTTGCGCCGAATTGCCCCGGTTTTTGGCTCACTTGATCGGATTGTGGCACATCGGCGCTGGCATGCATGCAAGGGAAATCGGGGGGCGGATTCAGAAAAACCGCGGTATTTTTTTAAAAAATGTGTCGCTTGACCTCGGCGGACCTCGGCGCAGCAGCGACACCTGTTGGACATCGGGCACACTACCTTAGTGAATCGCCGGAAGACCTGAATCCTCGACAGAGAACGCGCCGCTGGATCGCAACAGGACCGGGTACGTAAATGTGCCCCATTGTTTTCTGGTCTTAGATGAGTACTGAGACAACAAAAGTATCTCTAGCCCACTTACCCCACCAAAAACTCAGCTTCGTGAACCAAGAAATGATGACAATATATAGATAAGATTAGAATTAGGTTCAACATCTACTTTATAATGGACATTTCAAAGATAACAATTTTGGAACATTCCACTCTTTCTCTTCCTGGAAACATATAAATCCATTGACTACAACTAGGTAGTACTATTTCCATTGTCAAATAGTTATTCTACACAGCATCTCATTCTAGGTACCATATGGTGGAAAAGTCATGAGTTGCCTCACAAGTGTAGGGTATCCTAAAATTATTTTGTAGTGAGGTATATTATATGTTACATTTTATGATTTGAACTGAGACTCACATTATAATTCAGAGTCATATCTTCTTATGTAATGTTTACTAAAACTAAGTTTCCTGAATTTGGGAGTCTTTGAGCTAATTCGCACATGAAAAACTGATTTACATAACAGGCAACAAACAGTTACTCTTTAGTGGTTCCCTACTTCTTAGTCTCACTGAGCTCTTACAATGCCATCCTAAATGCAGTATATCCAACAAAGCCCTAGTCAGTGTAGTACAATGGGGGAAATGTATTATGGTCTTTGTACCTGTTTTTTGGCAGACATTTCCGGAATTTTGGAGGCGATCCTGCCTATTTTGGCAGATTTACTTACTGGCAGCACCACAATAAACTTATATATTACAAGCTTATTGTTTGTATTATAAAAAGTGATACAACTTTCTAATATACCTCAAGTGGGCAGAAATCGGACCGTGATCACACAGGTGCGCGGCTCATTAGTATCATAGAGAGTAATCAGAGCTGTGTAATATAACGGACTGCGCGCCTTTTGTGACCATGATCAGATTTCTGTCCACCGGAAGCAAACATAGAAGCTTTCTATAGAGTGAAGGCAAGCAGAGATCTAGAAAACTGTGAGGAATAGATACAGAAAGTGTATTGGAAAGTTGTATAACTTTTTATAATACTAGCAATAACATTAACTAGCTAAAACGGGAACATCCATTCAACTCTTTTTATTTTTGCTCCTAATTTTTGCTTCCCTGTATTAAGGAAAGATTTACAGACAACTCCTAGTTAAAGATGGATGCCTCTGCCCACTGTGACCCTGGTGAAGCTCTCTGGATGCTTTACCTTAGTCCCAGATAATAATAATAATAATAATAATAATAATAATTCCTTAATTTATATAGCGCACACAGATTACACACAGAGCTCGCCAAATCAGTCCCTGTCCCCAATGGGGCTCACAATCTAATCAACCTAGCAGTATGGTTTGGAGTGTGGGAGGAAACTGGAAGACACGGAGGCATCCCACGCAATCACGGAGAGAACAAACAATTGCAACGATCAGATGTAAGGTGTCTATAATGAAGTTTTATTGTTAATCCTTGTTCTTGTGACATGAAAAAGTTTTTTCAAGAGCTACAATTACAAAAATAAATCAGTTCCGCTTTAGATTCAAATTCCACTTACGAACTGCCTGTATTGGTGCAGCTTTTGGATCCCAACCTGTTCACTGAATTTATTTATATTATAATCTATGTCTAGCATATTTTTGGTGCACATAAAAACCAGCCAAAAGCAATTTAAGCTTTCTCCAAACTTCTACAGCCCTTCCTTGATGTGGAGTGTTATTTCTGATGCTCAATTGTTCTTCTTGTGGTGCGCCACAATATAAAATCACACTGAAAAACCTCACTAAAGTCGTGCACAAAAAGACAGATCTTCCGCCACAAATTTATACAATCTCCCGAAAATGTTTTTAAAAACCAGGAAAAGTGGCCATAATTATGTTAGCAAAATATCCAGCTTAACCATTCAGTCGTATGTGACCCATCTGGACTGTTATTGTGTTGGCAAGAGAGAAGAGAAAATGAGGACTGGGACCAGTCTAGCAAAGTTATTTTCCACGTAGGATTCAAAAAGAAGTTAAGATGAGAGATCTTCAAACGTTTAGTCCATGACCTAGAATCCTGGAGCTTCATCTTCAGCCAACATCTGCTGATGAATATTTCACAGCTTTTGTGCAAAACTTGGTGCCCTCGTAAAATGACAAAATTTTCCTGGTAAATTGTCGCTTTTTATGAACCGCTTTCGGTGCATTTGTGCTACAATTTCTGCATAACACTCAAAAGCAAACATACAGCAGACTCAATTTCTTACTGTCGCGGCGGTGAAGGGGTATTGATCGTACTTTTGCTGCAGAATCCAGTGAGCAGATTTGTAATGAACGAGACAACAAAGTTACTTTGACATCAAGGGAGAGGTAAGAAAAGGTTCACCCGGTTTGACATTGTTATTTTTGTAATACAGTATATATGATAAAGAACTAAAAACCCTTTTAAGAATTCAAAATACACTTTATTTACAGCTTGCCTTGCAATTTGTCCAGTATGTAAAAAATTGTGGTCTGTCAATCTACCATATTAGACATAAGTAATATAATATAAAACATATTCCTCTCGATGATGGGAACAAAGCAATGTCTGTGTGCAACTTACTAGATGGAGTCAGGTGATTGGCATTACTTGGAGGTAAGCGAGAGTGGTCCATTACAGGACAGATTAAAATTTGGCAAGCAAACAGCGTGGAGGTGCAGTAAACCAATCTGCTATATGTTCTGCTGTTCCTAAAAACTCACCCTGCCCTGAAATGAAGACTTGTGTCCGATAGTCAAGGTTGTGCCAATGGAAGGAAAATATTTCCATTGAGTGATAAGAATAAGTTGATTATTTACTTTCCAGTATTATTTGATAATGGGGATGTAGTAATTTAATCTACGGTACCAGTCATATATAGTAGGTGCTAGATCCTCACTGATGTATCAAGATGTAAGGGAAGAGAAAGAGTTAGTAAAGCAGGGCACGTAAAGACAGCAAGGTTAATGGTGATAATGTTAGTGGAGGCTTTGTTCTTTAGCTTAAAGAAAGAAAACATTTTTTTAAATTTTATAATTTGAGATAAGCAAATCTATGCTTCGATTCGATTTTTAGGCAGAATAGAATCTGTATATAAACAATGAATCTGATATCAATCCAAGATTCCATTATAAAAATCCTTTATTGAAGTGACCACTGCAACATTTTGACCCTTAGGATCTGGAATCTTTCTCAAATCTCACTGAAGCTTTGCCTGGTCCAGTCTTCTTTCATACATTTTTATTAAAACGAAAACCTAGTGGACGTCCATTATATATATATATAAGTCTGGTGTATCCATAAAAATGGACGTCCACTAGGTTTCCGTTTTAATAAAAATGTATGAATTTATGACCGAACGGGATTTTAAAGTTCTGGTCCGCTCTTCACTAGTTATGGGTACAGATGAGTAAATCGTTCAATATGCGCTTCACTGAAGTACATTTTAAAATCGTGTTCGGTCGTCTGTTTCCGATACTGGACTCGGACTACGCCAGTAACACCAGGGATCAGTGCTGGCAATGCTCATGGGCAATAACTGTTTGAATGCCACTGGGAAAGTCGCCAGTGGTATTTAAACTAATGTGGTGCATGTGCAAAAACATATCGAGGTTAATCCAAGCCCCCCATGAAGACATACTGATTCTTGCCATTACTGTCGGGTTGGGTTGAGCTGGACCTCTAATTAAGTCTGTGGTCAGGTCCATAAAATCCAAACCAGCGAAGTTCGGTGCGAACCTTAACTTTGTTATTAGGGTCCACTCATCACTACCCAGAATCATAAAAAATTACATGCATATGTCTTGTTGATGCGTATCTTGAACAACTGCCCTAATGCCAATTTCAGATACCACTCCTAAAGCTTTTCAAACAATTAGACACTTATTCTCCATTGTAAATAATATTGCCATTTCCCAACGTTTATTCTGCTACTCATGACTGATATCAAAGCATTGAGGCCTATCTTGCAGAGATGAGGACGATTTTTCGGAAAAGGTGCATACAGAAAAACTCAAAACAGAAATCTGTTCATGTACCACTGGACTGATCATGGTACACAAATACCTTTGGCTCTAAAATGATGCCGGTTGCACTTCTATAGGTTGTAAAACGGAGAGGAGATATTGGGTACTCTCTTAGGATGTAGCAATCACAATTTTATCAGACCAAGAACTGTTTGCTGAATAACACTTAAAATCCACTTTCTTCTTCCTATTTTCAAAGACTGGAATCTGGTCCTGTTCTATGTATTTATCGGAGATACAACGTCTAGACCGAAGATAATAGTGAGACATGACCAACTCCATTCATGGCGGAGATTTAGACTCTGAGATCATCAGCACTGTGTCTGTGATATTCAGAACACACAAAGCAACACTCAAAATAAATTCTACTCAAACAGAGGACAATGTCATGTGAATACACAATTTACAATATGTACATCGTTTTATATAATGGAATTAATCTTATCTCCATAATGAGGTGGCCTGCTATATTAAATATGTTACAAAACTTTAAAAATTGATCGACAAAAGGCATCCGGTAATTTAATTTGCATTGAATAATTTTATTGTTTTGTAAATTAGCATTTTTGTTTATTTTTTATTTTTTGTTTTTTATTTCAGAATGGACATATTGTAGTGTTATATGATTTGGTTTTCAATTAGAGAAATAAATATTTTCATTACGCATTGTATAATACAGTATAAAATATAATTACATAACATGATTGCTCACATACCAACAACACAAAACTTTAGAGGTACCCACTATTGTATAAAGTGTTCTATCTGTATGTAGTATGCAATAGAACAGGATGAGCTGAGCAGATTGTACACAGCATCCTATCAGCAGGTAGCATGTTATATGAGTAGGAGGAGCTGAGCAGATTGTACATTGTGTCCTGTCTGCAGTCAGAATGTTATAGAGCAGATTGTTCATAGTGCCCTGTCTGCAGAATGTTATCTGATCATATTTACTATGATCGTGTGCCCAATATCCTGCATCTGTCGCTTCCCTACTCAGGTCCGCTGGAGTTCACCATCTTCCTCCCAGAGCATGTAAATCCATTGGTTGCACACAATTTTAATCTTAAATCCCGCACTCAGACTGAATCAGTCCGATTGTCCGATTTCTGTTGCATGAATTTTGGCGCTGCTGCGCCAAAATCCGATTGTTTGTGACACAATCCCCTTGTAAATACCTGTCAAAGCGGTGCAAATCCTGTAAAGGTCGGGAAGTCCCAAGGAAATGCGATCCATGGATCCTTAGTAAATAAGCCCCATGGTGTCCTATGTGCAAAAAGTATATTATAGAGCAGGAGGTGCTGAGCAGATTGTACATAGGGTCCTATCTGCAGACAGCATGTTATAGAGCAGGAGGAGATAAGCAGATTGTACATAGTGTCCTATCTTCAGGCAGCATGTTATAGGGAAGGAGGAGCTGAGTAAATTGATAATTTTGATGGAAAATATTGAACTGAATAAATGTATTTCATAAGATATTATATCTCATATCCACTATATGTTTGCTTTTTCAATGAGTCTCATGTGTGTTGGTCCTATCAGTGACTGATAGCCCTTCATCTATGATTCCACTTTATAATATATAATTTTGCATAACCCTGCATATTATTATTTCAATGAGATCCTCCTGCACACGTTTCCTGCAGAATTGACCTAAAGGTTCCCTTTCAGTTCTATGATATACAGCATGTAAGATTCTGATCTCAACAACAAGCTTTTTTTCCAGTCATAAACCTAAATAAACTTTACAGTTTTAGATGCAAAGCGGTGACTCAGAATTACCCAGCTAGTTTAGTTATTCTATCTGAAGTAACACAGATTAAAAGTATAGCAGAGGCAGAAGCTGCAGCACATCCAACATGTTACAGTTGATGCATCTTGAACACTAGCTTTCTATACTATACTAATATATATATACCTGTATAACCCTATAAATCAACTTAGCTCTCATTTTCTAGACACTCATGCAGGGTAAACATAGGGCCAAAACATATAATACATTTGGCACACAATTTGCACTCCACTTTTTGGAGCCAGACCTCAACTCACTGTGCTGAGAATTTTCCACCAAAATTTCTGATTTCTTTGGTTGCTTTACAAAACAAGCAAAATTAATATTACTGTGAATAAATATAAACAACATCACTCCTTCAAAGTTCAGGGTAAAATACATAGCAACCTCTGCAGTGAGAACCTGTAACATGGCAGACATCTAACCTCAAGATTAGATTTTGGCAGCATGTACCTGGTTATATCAACATAATATAGATTTTATCAATATATATAGTTTATCAATATAAAATAAAATAGATGGGTAGATGGGGTATTTATTTGTCCTCAATATTACTAATGCAGCAACCAGGATGTGTATTGCAGAGAGCTTTACAGATGTCTCTGCATTAGGCCATGGGGGTCATGACCTGGTCGTATAATTTGCAAACAGATCATGGCCCCCAAAGAGGTCTATGGCACTCGATCACAGTGTGCTGAGCACCCTGCATCTCACCGCTTCATGACCAAGCTGCCGGCTGGCTATGGAGAGGGGAAAAGGAAGGTACTCACCCCGCTCTCTCCTCTACCGGCTGTGTGCTATGCCTGGTTCACGGCTGTGTGCAAGGAACCTCAGGGCAGATTGCAATGTGGAGTTTTTGTTGTGTTTTAAATACATCCAAAACGCAAATGGGAGAGGGCTTGGCCAAAATGCATGTGCGTTGCCAATGAAAGACATGTGTTTAATGGGAAGCGCATATGCATTTTTGCCAATAGAAGATGCACAATAGAAGGGGGCAGAGAAGGGGGACAACAAAGGGAGGGTACAGATTAAGATGCACAATAGGAGGGGGTAGAGAAGGGTGCGCCGTAAAAGAGGGCACAAATAACGATGCACAATAGGAGGGGGCAAAGAAGGGGGACAGCAAAGGGGGTGCACAGATAAAGATGCACAATAGGAGGGGAAGCAGAGAAGGGGCACAAAAAGGGGGTTCACAGAGAATGATGCACAATAGGAGGGGGCAGAGAAGGGGCACAAAAACAGGGGAACACAAATAAAGATACACAATGGGGGGGAGAACGGGGCACAAAAAAGGGGGGAACAGATACAGATGTACAAAAGTAGGGGGCATAGAAGGGGGCACAATGCACAATGAAGGGGGCACAGAAAAGATGGACAATAGGAGGGAGCAGAGAGAGGAGCACAAAAAGGGGGTAACAGATAAATATGCTCAATAAAGGGGGGCACCGATAAAGATGCACTATAGGAAAGTGGGCAGACAAGGGTGCACAATAAGATAGATAAGCAGAATTGGGGGTTATAATAAGAAGTGGAGCAGAGAGGGAGTGCAGCCAAGGGGGGGCCAATGAGAGGGAGCAGAGAGGGGGTTCATTATAAGAGAGGGAGCAGAGAAAGGGATGACAATAAGAGGGTAGGGGAATAGGGCATTGTACAGGTGATAATATACAGTAGAGCTATTAATCTAAGTACTATACTTTGTTGGAATACTAGCTGGTGGGACAAGGGCCAAGGCAAGGAGTGTAGTTTATTATGCAAAAAAAAAATCTAAATTTCTGTCCCTCTTTCTTTGACCCAGAGGTTGGGAGGCATGCCGGAGTGTACTAGGAATGCAGCAAATGGCGTGTGAGGAAACCCCTCCCCTGTGATTAAAGTATTATTACCGGTATATCAGATTAAGACCCATACTATATGATATTTCCTATAGGACCCCCTTGAGTATTTCATAGGGACCACTATAGCTGTGACTCAGACCTCTTTTACACTTGCGTTACAGATCAAATCAGAGTACAGTGCGTAAAAAAAGTATGTTTTTGCTAGCATTTTTGCTCATTAGCGCTTTTGCATTTTTCACACATATTTTTTTAGTGTTTTAATGCATTTTTCACACACAGACAGCGCCTTACTTGACTATCTCCATGAGCCCCATAGACAATGAAAAGATAGCGCTTCCTGCCATTCCATTCATTTGTTGTACTACGGACCCCAGTTCTTGTGGTGCGTGACCCCTACTGATTAACAAGTTATCCCTTATCTTGTGGTGAATTCATTATGATTGGTCTTTTAAAGGCCAGTCTTAAAATTCTTCCCTCCAGTGGTCCAGCTCCTGTATCTACTAAGAGGATCTGCCCTCTTAGTAGATATAGGTACAAATTCCGCTATTTTGGACCTAATACCATGTCTGTTCCAGCTGAGTTTTCTTTACCGATGCACCTTCTCCACCCCAACAGGGTCAGGAAAGCCAGAAAACTGGTGGAGTATGCATAATGAATCTTCTCCATTGACTAGTCTTCATATATCCTAGTCCTCTCTGCTCAGGAACATTTCTATTCGATCCACCTGATTTGGACTGTAATTTAAGATTCAAATTGTGTCGCAAGACCAAGGACTTACATGCACCAGGATGAAGAAGGTGAACTCCGGAGGACCTGAGTGGGGAAGCAACACATCTAGGACATTCGGGGCACGATCTTAGTGAGTCGTGGCACAGTGCATGATCATCAGACACTCCACACTTCGTGAACTCCGTGGGATCGGTTACGTAAATGTCACCCATGCTCTACACTTACATTATCTAAACTTACACACAGAGCAACCATTTATAATTTATTATACTATCTCATTTCATAAAGCATCAACAGGCTGAACAGTTCCACACATACTGCCCCCATACAAAACCACATGGCTATACAGTGTCCCCCCATCTTAATCCCATCTATACAGCACCTCTCAGCTATACAGTGCGCCCCCTATCATGCCCCCTTGATACAGAACCCCTTAGCTGTACAGTGCCCCCCCTATCATGCCCCATCGTTACAGAACCGCTTAGCTGTACAGTGCCCCATCTATCATGCCCCATCGTTACAGAACCGCTTAGCTGTACAGTGCCCCCCCTATCATGCCCCATCGTTACAGAACCCCTTAGCTGTACAGTGCCCCATCTATCATGCCCCATCAATACAGAACCCCTTAGGTGTACAGTGCCCCCCATCCTGTTCTCTCAATACATCTAAACGGATATCAATCCACAGGATTATTCGGACTGCTATATTTGCAGTCAGTAAGGATAGGAGCCCAAAAGAAGTCATAACTTTTCTCTCCTTGCGAAGCATATTAATAGCCTTAGCACAGGCTAGATCAATATAAGATCATGGGGTGTAATTCTCAGCTTCTAATCCCAGTTAATAAGACTGCAGTAACCCTGCACCGTCACTGCACAATAGACACAAGTTCTCTGCTACTAGCTCCTGCTATTATGTACTGGACCTGCTGCCAGTGCTGATATCAGATGGGGTGCTGGGTGTCAACCAATATCATAATAATGACCTATATCATTTTGTTGAATGACTTAATACTGACGATTTTTCTCTAATGTCTATGGGAGTATTTCAGCACATCATACAGCACATTTATCCCAAATTGAAGCAACCCAATTTTATGCAAATGTGCATATAACCAACCTATTTTGTGATTCAATGCTCACACACGTCACCCATACCTTTGTTTGTATCGTCCACCTGCTTTTTTCCAAAACAAACTTCACTTTAGATATATGCAAATTAGGCTGAAGTGCTTTGGCAGCGCTCCACCGGGCTCTGGCTTCACATCTCGCCGGACTCAGTTGTAACGTAGCTAAAGGGGTAAGGATAAAAGAAGATGCTAAGAATTGTTATTGCAGTAGAGCTGTAGCTTTTAGATGCTCTGCTAACACCCTCCAAAGCACTTCAGCCTCATTTGCATAATCTAAAGTAAATTTTTAGATGAGAAGAACAGAAATTAAAACATGAGCTTACCCCTACGTAGCATATCAGTTAGATCAGGTAGGTAAATTGTGGGGACAGATTTCCCACTGATACCTCGGATACAGTGATATTACTGAGCTGTACTAAAGATTCCATGTTTATAGGATTATAGCATTTTTACACAAATTTATAATATTTATTTCGGTGTCCCAGTGTGCACTCTGACAAAATCTTGAATATGTAAATCTGGGTTCTTTTTTAGAAAATAAAGTGCAGCACTCAGCGTTTAAGTGTTCTGCTTCTCAGGTGTATGAGACTATATTTGACCCCCATTTAAATATTTCTTTATTTTCACTCCTATACTGTTCAGTGGGGAAGCAATTTGAATCCGGACACTTTGTGATGCTTCTAAGACTTAGTGTTGTACTTTCATGTTACATGGAATTATACATTGAGAGTCTGTCTGAAGTTCCCCTAGAAAACTTCAAAGGCAGCTGGATTCATATTCAGCGAGAAAATATTTATATATAGTGGAGAGGAATGTTCTGCATTGAATCCAATGTACTACACAAACTACAACTGGGGATGTCATAAAAACTTGTAGCTGAATCCTCAGCATTGCTGAATCGCAAAAAAAGATTTATGCATATTTTGAGACAACGGCCCACAATTACCAAGAGCAGAGCAGTTTGTACTATGTGCAGTTTGCCTGTGTATAGTGCACAGGGTGTCAATTCAGGAATTCTTCATGAATCTGGTGCCCCCTGCACTGCCCCGACAGAGTCCACCACTTTTTTCACCTTTAACATACGGATTGCAACACATTTCTGTAGGACATAGCATGTTAAATTTGGTGCACGGTCCGACTGAGCACTGGAACGCCCATTAAGAAGACAAGTGCGGCCGCGCCAAGAAAGGGTTGCATGCGACACAAATGATGTGCGGACATTTTGAAAATACCTGTGCAAGCAGTTTACACTAAAAAGAATGTGCAAAGTCCAAAGTTTAAATTATACTAAATTAATTATAACTCATAGGGGGAATTCATTTAGATTGGCATTTTGAACACTGTCCTGCGCCCATATGCACTAAGAGGCTACAGCACAAACTCCATCAGTTCAGCCTTGTAGACCAGGACTGAATGGGCCGAGTGTTTTCTATAGTCTCTGTCTTTTCCTGTGAAAACTATAGTAAATCCGGCATCTCATGCGTTTTTGGACACACCTGCCCTCCCTGCTCCTGACATGCCCAAAGTGACGTGTGGGTCAGAGAAGCATAACAACTGGCAGGGAGGATTCATGTGATTTCTCCACCATAAAACTGATGGAGAAGGCATAATGAATCTGCCCAATAGTTCGCAATATACTGAATGCTCCTGCTTTCAAAACGGTAGCAAGTTATCCCTGACACACATGATAGGGGATAACAAGCTGATCAGCTAGGATCTAACTGCTAGGAATCCGATTATAAGCACAGGATGCCCGCAATCTGAAGAACAAGAATCCTGTTCTAACTTATTTACCCTAAGTCTTTTTTGATACAATGGGGCAGATTTACTTACCCGGTCCTGTCTTGATCCCGTGGGGCGTTGTCCGACAAGGATTTGGGTCTGGCACAATTCACTAACATCGTGTGTCTGGAGTTCACCTGCTTCTTCCTGGTGCATGTGAGTGCTTGGTCTTGCAACACAAATCCTTTTTTAAATGCCACAGTTTATCCAAATCCGTCGGGTTGTCCGGTCGCGTGCACCAAAAACCCGGAGCAATTCAGGGTAAAAGAGAAATATTCACGAAAGTGCGGCGTTTGGACCCTTAGTAAATGAGCCCCACTGTGTGTGTAAATATATATATATATATATATATATATATATATATAGTAAAAAAAAAAAAAACGTAGCAGCATTTCAAGGTTTTCAACAACCAAAAGTTAAGAGGCTTTATTCCATATGTCCATAAGCAATACATTTTTTCACACCTCCTCTTGCTCCATTTTATGCTGCCTGTAGATGGAGGCTATGTACAAACTGCTCAGCTCTTTCTGCTCTGTAACATGCTGCATGCAGGTAGGACATTGTTCAGCTATATCTGCTCTGTAACATGCTGCATGCATATAGGACACTGCTCAGCTCTTTTTCCTCTATAACATGCTTCCTGCAGAAAGGACACTATGTACAGTCTTCTCAGCTCCTCCTACTCTATAACATGTGAAATCTGTTGCTCTCTTCCTACTTCTCTTATGACCGTCTACCAATGGATTATTTGGGCCCACATGTCCTCTTTCCTCTAGCATACAGGTAGATACCTGAGCAATACAGATTTATAACTTGGAGGTGTACATTGGGGCACATTTACTATTTCCGTTTTGCGACGCATTTAACAGGGTTTTTTGATACATGCAATCGGATTTTGGTGCAATCACCCCGACTTTCATGCAACACAAATGAGGGGGTGTGGCCGCCAGACAACCCGGCTGATTCGGACTAAGCGCTGGATTTTAAATTTAAACTGTGTCGCAATTTACATACACCGAGAAGAAGGAGGTGAACTACAGCGGACCTGAGCAGGGAAGCGACACATGCAGGATCTCAGGCGCACAATCTTGTTGAATCGCGGAAGACTTCCTCCTCGTCGGACAACGCACCTCGTGGATCGTGCAGGGACCGGGTTAGTAAAAGTGCCCCATTGTGTTGCTGCTCTTTTATTTGCAGTTTCCTGTGATTCTGACTTTAGTTTATTTTTTAACTCCAGTCCTTTTACTCATCTTTGACCTGCTGTTTCTCTGTGCTGACCATAACGTGCTTATGGTTCTGCGCCGCCTGCCCTGACTTACAGCCCACGTTTGCACCTAGAACTCTGCCAGCTCTGACCCCCCTTCAGTTACATGTCAGCATATAATTTTTTTATTTTCTGCTTAGTATAAAGAAGCTGAAGATGCAGAGTATGCCAGCAACATCTGTCAGACTGAATCCAAGACATAGGGTCCTGCAGAACAAAAACATCTGTTTATCCCTCGCACATTGGTTGAAAAGTCTGAGACAAACCATTATTATTATACTTAGATTTTTTTACTCAATATTCTCTATGTTGTGCATGAATGAGTTGTTATGAAACACTCAATGAAATGAAACATGAAAATGAAGTAGAATTTGAAATCTTCATGGTGATTTCAGTTTTTGGGCATTCACTCCCAAATGGAGAATATTAGTAAACATTGGCATCAAACTAAACGTCATGAAATGTTTGGAATATGAGATTCAACTGTATCGTCTCATTGATACATTTCATATGTAAGTGAATTCTAGAACTGAATATGTTGACACTTGAAATATTTCTCAGAACTAAAACAGATCTCAAACAAAATGATCATCTGCTTAAAGTTGAAGAATAACAATTATCTACTTAGTTTTATTCATTTTTCTAAATTATTATGTATTGAGTTTATTTCAAGTTTTTCTGGATATTTTTTTTTTTACAAGAAATTTGTAAATTTATTTAAAGCACATAATAAATAATGTAAGGCCCCCCAAAAATCCTTAATGACAAATAAGTAAAAAACTAAATTGGTTAGAGGTGGACTGCAACCATAGGCTGAGCCATGAATAAATTGGAGACTGTGCAGTAAGTGTGTCCCTTTGTTAAAAAACCATGGATCAATGTCTGGACCCAAAATATGACATCCTGCTTATTAAGATTATGCATCTAGCTTGCGTCTGTATTTACCGAAAATGGGGAGACAGAACTGCACCCTCGATGCATGAATGGCAAAATCTAGTGAAAAGCGTAAGAAGATTTGAAAGGATTAGGACGGTACGAACTAAGAGTTTACAAAAATGGGTTAGAACCTGGGGACTATGGCAACAAACAGAATAAGAATTGGCGGGAATATGGCAATATTATTTATTTAATTTTTCCTTTTTTTTTTTTTGTTGGTCCCCAGTGGAGGAATGAGGGAGGGGGGGAGGGGGTGAAAGTTTTACAGATGTTTAAAATCACTGCAGACAGGAAATGTAAAGATCTTTTTACCTTATAACAGACATTGTCGGTTTCATAGGATGAATTTAATTATTTGTGAATTAGATGAGAAATTGATTATTGTATATGTAATTATTATATAACATGTCTCTAAAAAAATTTTTACTGTCTTAAGTGAAATTTGATGGTTGTGAAACTGTTTCACCAAAGAATTATTTTAATGTAAATTTGAAGATACGAAATAAAGAGATTTTGGTAAAAAAAAAAAAAAAAAAAAAAGTCCATGATGTTGGCTGATCTCTAATAAAAAGTAAAATATCAAAAAAAAAGCAAAAAAAAAAGCACATAATAAATAATGTAAGGCCCCCCAAAAATCCTTAATGACAAATAAGTAAAAAACTAAATTGGTTAGATGTGGACTGCATGTGGACGGCAACCTTAGGCTGAGCCATGAATAAATTGGAGACTGTGCAGTAAGTGTGTCCCTTTGTTGAAAACCATGGGGCCATGAGCTTGTGCAAGTTAGCCAGCGTGTGCCGTAAACCCCATTCTGGATATATCTACAGTCTCAAGCCTCCTGATATGTCCATTGGTCGGCTTGCAGACTGGCAATTCTACTGCGCATGGTGTAAAATTGATCTATACTTTGCACCAAGGGATATCGCTAGTGTGCAGGAGCAGGGCAAGAACACCACAGTCCCCCTCAGATCCCTCCAAATCCAATTGGGGAAATGGTCCTGAGCGCCAGGAATTGTATACCTGAAAGAAGTTCTCCTCTCCTCAGGCTTCTTTCACATGAACAGACGCTACACCTCCATATCACCTCCACTTCGGAGGGTTTTTTATTTGAAATTGATGCATGACCGAGCGGTTTCCCCAAGGTGGGGTGGAACCACTGCTCAATGGCCACTCCCATGGGACTAAAGACACATCTCTGCATACAGAAAGGTAAAAGTTCATCTAACTTATTTTTTGGAAAAAGCCAGTTTTATTATAAAAACCATTTGGAAATGTGCACAGTATTCTCTATGGGGACATGAGTGAGCAAGACAATGGGCTCCTGATGACAGTTGTCCTTTAAATGAAACTGATGTATAGTACCAGACCCAAGCGTTGACATATATAAAGATAGCCTGATTAATACTTAATTCATCAAGAGAACCAATATAAAATGAATACAGTGTGGTACTGGTCAGTTTCCTTCTTGCGTAGAGGTTTTCCAGCATTAGAAGTACTCTAGCCATCTGCCGGCAAGAGACTGAACACTTTGGCTTCGAGGTCATGCAGAGCAAATAGCTGCTTCCTCGCATTATTTCAATCTCCCTCTCTGCTTTCTATTTTGCTGGAAGGTCGCTCTAACAAAGTTTGCCAACCATTTCATTTGACTGTGACTTTGTTAAGGCATCATGGCTCTTATTTGGCCAATTATTCAGCATGATTTCCTGTAAACTAGTGTTCAGTTACAGCATTCAGCGGGGACTAGAAAAAGCCTCATTATAGAAAATGTATTGTAGGATATATTTGTATGTATAAAGCTGTGTCCCCACAAACATCGACGGGAAAGTCATGTTAACTAAAGAAGGGAGAAATCAGGAAAGTCTTAATTCGGCTTTGACAGACAAGGGCTGTGACGATGTGTAGAGGGAGTACAAGTAGTGTGCAGCAACAAGTGCTTTTATGTCGCCTCTTATGGGATACAGCAATATCCGTACAACAAGTGTATGTGGAAATATGATGTTGGCCAGTTGACAAAAAGAAAGGGATAAAACACAAGCATATAAGTAACCAGTTCTTATCACTATGCTGCCTTTTCATATCCTTAACTCTGCCATATCCCAAATGGACCAGACAAGGCAGATCTCCCACTGGTATCCTCTCCTATTGCACTCACTGCAAGAACTAAGCCAGCGGCAAGTACAGTCATGGCCAAAAATTTTGAGAATGATACAAATGTTAATTTTTACAAAGTCTACGGCATCAGGTTTTATAATGACAATCAGCTTAACAGAAATTAATTGCAAGATCAATATCTGCCAAGAAAATGAGTTTGAAAACACATTCCAACTTCATTGGCGGCCTGCCTTAAAAGGAGCAGCTAACATCGTTTCAGTGATTGCTCTAGCAACACAGGTGTGGGTGCTGATGAGGACAGGGTTGGAGATCAATCTGCCATTAAGTAAGAATCACACCACCGGACACTTTAAAAGGAGGCTGGTGCTTGGCATCATTGTTTCTCTTCTGTTAACCATGGTTATCTCTAAAAAAACACGTGCAGTCATCATTGCACTGCACAAAACTGGCCTAACAGGGAAGAGTATTGCAGCTAGAAAGATTGCACCTCAGTAAACAATCTATCATATCATCAAGGAATTCAGGCGCCCAAGGAAGGACCAGCAAGTGCCAGGACTGTCTCTTCAAAGTGTTTCAGCCTCGGGATCGGGCTACCAGCAGTGCAGAGCTTGCTCAGGAATGGCAGCAGGCAGGTGTGAGTGCATCTGCACGCACTGTGAGGTGGAAACTCTTGGAGCAAGGCCTGGGGTCAAGGAGGGCAGCAAAGAAGCACTTCTCTCCAGAAAACATCAGGACAGACTGATATTCTGCAAAAGGTACAGGGAGTGGACTGCTTTAGGACTGGGGTAAAGTAATTTTCTTTGATGATTCCCCTTTCCGATTGTTTGGAACATCTGGAAAACAGCTTGTTTGGAGAAGACAAGGTGAGCGATACTACCAGTCTTGTCTCATGCCAACTGTAAAGCATCCTGCAACCATTCATGTGTGGGGTTGCTTCTCAGCCAAGGGAATCGGCTGTCTCACAGTCTTGCCTAAAAACACATGAATAAAGAATGGTAGCAAAATGTCCTCCTAGAGCAACTTCTCCCAACTGTCCAAGAGCAGTTTGGTGATCAACAATGCCTTTTCCATCTTGATGGATCACCTTGCCATAAAGCAAAGGTGATAACTAAATGGCTCAAGGAACAACACATAGTGATTTTGGGTCCATGGCCTGGAAACTCCCCAGATCTTAATCCCATTGAGAACTTGTGGTCAATCATCAAGAGACAGGTGGACAAACAAAAACCAACAAATTGTTACAAAATGCAGGAATTGATTGTGCAAGAATGGACTGCTATCAGTCAGGATTTGGTCCAGAAGGTGATTGAGAGCTGCCAGGGAGAATTGCAGAGGTCCTGAAGAAGAAGGGTCAACACTGCAAATATTGACTTGCTGCAGTAACTCATTCTAACTGTCAATAAAAGCTTTTGTTACTCATAATATGATTGCACTTGTATTTCTGTATGGGATAAAAACATCAGACAAACACACATAAAAACCAGAGGGCAACAGATCATGTGAAAATATAATATTTGTGTCATTCTCAAAACTTTTGGTCATGCCTGTAGAGATGTGATATGGTTCACTGTGGAAAGTTTAATTCAGTGTCAGAATTGAGTGATTTAATGCCCAAGAAGGCCCCGCACTCCTCTCTTCATCATATGCATATTAGATTCAGCAGGGCTTGTGCAGTGTATTAGCCATTGAGCTACAATAATTGCTTCAAAAATGTTAAAGAACCAAAAATCAATCAATAAATAAATACATTTGCTTAAACAAAAATAAACAAACATATTGGATATTGCCACATGTGATACCACTTGGATTATCAAAGTTGCATAATATTTAACTCCTTCAGTGAAAGCTGTAAAGTAAAAAAATAAATTGCTTGTTTTTTTATCTATCCATAGGGCAGGTCATCAACATTCAATTGGTGGTTCCCCTGATGCCAGTACCAACTCAGAGAAGACCTGAGGATTCTCTTGAGGCTACATTGCCGGATCGCCTCAGAGCACCCTGTGTTATAATTTATCCACTCCCCCAGTACTCTACATGTCCTACCTGATTCCGTCCATCCACATTGCATAGAGCAGGTGACGTGCAGGACCAGGCGGGACTTGCACTGTACGGGGAGTGAATAAATCATAACACAAAGCACTCTGAGGCACTCTGGTGAAGTAGCACCCCAGACTGATTAGGATAATTGCCGTATTGCCGCAATTATAATGTATAGAGTTATAATATACGTCTATAACATAGAGGAACATAGTTCCTCAGGAGCTTCTTAGGAGGACACGTCTACTATGATGGCAGATGTCCTTTAAGAACACCTCTTCTGTGTTTATTTGTTAATGCCGCTCAGCTCTGCTACAGTTACCTGACTACAGGTTTGCAGCATTGGAAGCCCAGCCTTATATAGCCTTAAAGGGATTTTTCAACAGGGTCATCCACACAAACCACCCACACTACATTGTAAGGCATTTCACACTGAATAAGGTTGGCTGCACGCAAACGTGTTCAACTATTGAAATGGACACAAGTGTTGGTTCGACCCCATGGAGTGAGCACATTGCACAGGACAGGAATCCTTGCATCATTAAGAAATATGACTTCCTGTCCGCCGGTGGATCAGCAGCACGGCACATTAACAGTTCTTAAAGTACTGGTAAAAGTTTGGCAGGGACTATTTGTATTATATATCTATAAGACACTAGGACACCCGTCCAGTGCACTCTGTTAGGCCTGTGGGAGTGGACCAGCACACGTGTCTTTTCCCACGGACCTGACATGTTTGTGTGCAGCAAGTTTAAAGTGGCTCCTGTCCTATGTGCATCTACTTGTTTCCTTAATATGAGGGTTTCTACTTAGTGTGTAATTTTTCTATGCAAGATTATTTCTACCCCTTTTTATATGGACTGACAGGTGCACAACCTATAAACTGCCTGTGCAGTCCATGTAAATCCAATTGCGTGTACTGTACATTCATAATAGCAGAACTGTACTGTACCTCCTCCAGGATACAACAGCACTGCACAGGAGTCCTGGAAGCTGTGACACTGTCCGTCAATGAAATGGATGGAAACTAGTGGCAAAGAGGTATAAGGGGGGAGAAGGGCAGCACCCAAAGTAGCCCTTGCAATACAGATAGTATTATAATCAGTCTAAAGTGCTATACTATATCGTATGGTTAAAGGAAACCCACCATTTAAAAGTAAGCATTCTGACCCACAAATACCTACACACAGGTCAGGATGAGCTGATGCAGGAACATGTTTTGAATAAACCCAGAAACCACTAGATTCGTCCTAAAATTGTATCTTGTTTTATGCTAATCAGCCTTTGGAGCTTCTGTGTCCTCACACAGCACGCACTGCGATCCGGCCGTAGCATCCATGTGCACACCATTGGCGTGGCTAAATGTGGCTATGCTCACCGCTCCCACCAACGAAAGGGACTGACACCAATGTTAATAAATATTTTCTTTTGCTTCAACCCCTGGTGTTGAAGTAAAAAAATATATTTATTAAGATTGGTGTCAGTGGAGTGGCCCCCCTTTTGTTGGTGGGAGCTGCGAGCATAGCCACATTTAGTGTTTATGCTCGCATCCTCATGGTCTCCTGCACGAAGCCTCACAATACTAGGAGGCTTCAGCAATAGTTTGCGTAGTGGCTGACGAAAAATCAATGTGCTAGTGTGCCCAAGAGCTCAGTGACGTCACCAGCTCTTGGGCACACCAAAAGCAGTGACAGGAGCAGAGATGATGCATGCCAACGGATGCTACAGTTGAATCGCGGTGCGCGCTGTGTGAGGACACAGAAGCACCGAAGGCTGATTAGTACAAAACAAGATACAATTTTAGGACAAATCTAGCAGTTTCTGGGTTCATTCAAGACATGTTCCTGCATCCTGACCTGTGTAAAGGTATTCGTGGGTCAGAATGCTCCGTTTTAAATGGTGGGTTTCCTTAAATGTATATGGGCAATAATGCTGAAGTCTCCCTTCAAATATTGTAAAAGTTGAACACATGGTAAATTAGATTCATTATAGATTTTTACACTGAATATACATTTTTTTCTAATCTGATACATAAATAACGGTTTACAATATCACTATTAGTGTACTGTATGGCTGTAATATTATTTTTGATAATTAGAGGTTAATTATTTCATACCTATCTACATAGTCACTACAGTCAGTACCGCTGATTTGTCGTTTTTGAACATTGCATGATGTAGATGAGAAAGTTTCTTTCGATTCTGAAGTATCAGTAATTTTATTTCACACCTGGCTCTAATATCCCTTCTGTTGTGTCCTGCAGTGGCTTCTCCTGAGTTTTATATGCAGTGACGTTTAAATATGGAAGAAATCAGAGCGGGAGATGAATGGTCCAGCAGCGATGAACAGATGATGTCTTAATGTTTGGATTTGCACTACTGACTCCCTGGTTTGAATTAGTTCTGATCAAAGACAGTCAATGCGGCTGTCACACTTAAGACAACAAGCGCGTAGCAGCAAAAGGTTAATCCTCACCCATGGGTCATGTTGATAGGAGATCAAGTATCAAGAAAGAGCTTTCTTCCAGGCTGTAGAGATTTCTTTTACACTGTCATGACTCATCCTCAGCACATTGTGGACGGCCAATATGTTTCTTTCACACCTCTTCTTACATAAGAATGTGACTGTGGTGGTCTACGAGGACAGACATAATGTACCGTGAATAGAAGACCTTTTATTTGATGTACACTAGACAATATATAAATACGACCAGAATACCAGGCTGCACATTCATCATCTGATAAGAAATTCTGATCATTTAAAGGCAAATTCCCTTAAATAAACCTTTACTTACCGTAAACTAGTGTAGGATAGTAATTATTGGGGATAATGGAAATGTACAACAGATCAAGAAAGCGATTCCAATGCAGTAGTGATACAAGGGGAACCATCTTCATATTTAAAATGGTTATTGCAAGTGTGGACTGTATTGCATAGATGACTGGTGCCATAACATAGTGGTGGTGCTCTGACTTATGCGACAAGTGTCACAGGACAAGTGTCACAGGGAGGGATATGGAGCGTGCAGGATAAATGTGTGTGAAGGACGACTCGTTTTGCGCTATACAAAACACTTCTTCTTGCCTCAAAGCACTTAGTATGCAAACTTGTATTTAAATGGTGGCGCCTTGTGGCGTCTCTATGCAACAAACATAAAGAAACACATTTAAAATTATATGACAGGTTAAAAACTAAAGGAGTGGGTGGGTCTAGTGTAATCACGCCCACTCTGGCAAGGAAACTGATAACTGATCAGACCTGAGAGGTAACTATGAGAAGCTCCTCCCTATTTTAACATGAAACGCCTACAATATGTTCCATTGGTGCAAGAAAAGAGGTGTGAGGGCCCGCCCATCGTCTTTCTGATTGGATGAAGCTGAGGAAAGCAGTTACCTCTCAGGTCCGATCAGTTTCCTTGCCAGAGTGGGCGTGATTACACTAGAACCACCCACTCCTTTGGCTTTTAACCTATCATATAATTTTAAATGTGTTTTCTTACGTTTGTTGCATAGAGATGCCACAAGGCTCCACCATTTAAATACGAGTTCGTATACTAAGTGCTTTGGGCAAGAAGAAGTGCTTTGTATAGCGCAAAACGAGTCGTCCTTCGCACACACTTATCCTGTATGCTCCATATCCCTCCCTGTGACACTTGTATGCTCTTATGAAGAAATTAAATAAAGACAACACGTTTTAAATGATGGCGAGTGCCGACTTTTTCTTCTCCTTCGAATTTAAGAAGATCAAGAAAGCATCTCAGGTTTGGGCATTCAAAAGGATTGTGCTCACCTGGCGGCAATAGGTAGCAGGTGTTGTATAGGCGAAAAGTTTGATACAGTTTCCCTTTTTAGCTTCTCTATTCTACAACTACTTTTGGGATACGACTGGTTAACCAGTGTGGGAATTCAGCATCCAGGCAAGATACTTGCTTAAAGATAAGGTTAAAACATTGCTTTTATTAGTTGCACAAAATACAAACACAATGACATCATCAAGAGTCTGATGCAATGATTCGAACAATGATTCTAGATTTTCTTAATCTACACATTGACCCTGGCTCAATTTTTTCTGCGCATCGGTAGTGAATCAGGTGAGATTCACATTACACATTTTTTTGCACATTGATTCCTCGCTCTCAATTGTATCCCAAAAGTAATTGTAGAATAAAGAAGCTATAAAGCATCAGATTTGTTAGAATTTCCTTGTCATATTGTAGATGGTACCAATAAGATAATGAATTAACTAATTTAAAGCATAACTCTAAAGTAACCGACAAAAAATAACTTTTGCAGAGCTGAAGAGAGAACTTGACAACATTTCCATCGATACCAATATCATGGTGCTGGCTTCTTCCTAGCCTAAGATATATCTGGTATAGTTAACTTTATTTCTTATTAAATCAGATTCTGCTATTCCTGATGTGGTTGGGCACTTCCTGGTTGTGACATCAGCTCACCCCACTGAAGCCAGAACAGAACAGCATGCTTGTAATTGGCCAATCTGAAGCATGTGATGGATCACATGCTTGTGACAACACTGAAGGTCTTTTGCCAAAATACTAAGAACTTTCAAATGATGGATAAGAGCTTGTTTGTAATTGGATGACCTGAAGCATGTCATGAGTCACATGCTTGTGACATCACTACAAACCCTACAGCCCCTCTCAACAAGCCTCCTGTTGTCTGTAGTTGTTCTAAACAGCTTCTCATGGTTACAAGGAGGCACGGCAAATGGAGATTAGCCTAGGGCCAAGGTAACACTTCTGCTAGCAACTAAACACCTGCAGATAGCGAATTCAAGTAAATTAGAGAATTGCTATATTTTTGTTAGTGCAGAGTTAGGCAAAAGTTTGTATACTTTACAGTTGTACTTTAAGCTTTCAATCCAATCTATTTCATAACTGTGGTCTGACAAAGATGCCAATATGGTGTCAAAATATGAAAACTTAAGCTAATTCAGTTGCACATTACCTTCGAGGGCATCTACAAAAAAATGCAACCAAATCCCCGATTCTTTTTAGCAACTCTATTCCCCAGTGAATAGTGAATTATTGGTAGCAGAAGTGCTCACAGAGTTTAGTCAGGTACTAATGCTCATCATAGCAGGGACATCATATGGTCATCAAAGTGGGGTTATCATAATGTGACAAGACTAAGGATGAATATCTAGGAAAAGACCTGGGGTTGCCAGGGAATAATTTCCGTGGGCCAAGCAGGAGAGTTATTCAGGAACACAGCCAAAGTCAAAAGGTCAGAGTGTCTAAGCACGATAGTTGAAGGATAATATCTTAAACAGCAGCTAGGTCACTGGTATCAGGATAGTTATCTCTAAGGAACCAGGTGCAGTAAGCTGCTGAGGTTTGCACATAGTACCAAAACATAACATTATTGAGGCAAATCTAATACTCTTTTATATGTATTAAATGAGTTGTAAAACCTAATAGAGCACATGAAAAACAGATATTTTCATGAGACAATCCTTTCAAAACTCAAACTCCAATAAAAAAGATCAAAATTTTAAAAATCAAATTGTAGTAACTCAGTTTCCAATATTTCAAAAATAAACTGTTTTTAAAGACAGGCAATGAGTATAGAACAGCGTATGTGTAAAGTAATATGGATACAGAGATAGAGAGAAAGACAAAGGGAGAGAGGGAGACAAAGAGAGCAACAAAGATAGAGTGAGACAGAGGGAGAGAGAGACACAGCTAGACAGAGAAAGAGACAGAGAGAGAGACTGTCACGGGTGCCCCTGCGACCCATGTCTCGGGTTGCCGATGCACCCATGTGCCCCTCTGCATCACTCACCTCTCTGGGTTCCAGCGGTGCCTTCCGCGGCTCAGCACGCGTGGCCCCGCCTCCTAGGGTGTGCATGCTGGCTCTGTAAAATTTAGAGGGCCAGTGCGCCGCTAATTGACGCTGGCCAGCTGCCAATTCTCTTAAATAGCAAGCCCCTTCCTGTGTCCCCTGACAGATCCTTGTGCCTCACAGCCCTAGAGAAAGCTTGTCTGATGCCCTTTTCTTGTATTTTGAATTCCCGTTGTGACCCCGGTTCCGTTATTGGTTCTGATCCCGTGCTGCCTATCCTGACCTACTGCTATGACCCCAACTCTGATCCTGTGCTGGTGTCGGCTTATGTCATTGTCGCGTTGGTCCAGTCGATCTGCTACCCCTGGTGCCTGACAGTAACAGCTAGACTGACAGAGAGAGACACAGCTAGACAGAGAGAGAGAGACAGACACAGTCAGAGAGACAGAGAGAGAGAGGGAGTAATAAAATATTTTTTTGTTAACCCATTCTATTTTGTTATATAGAGCAGTTATTCCAGGCAAGGGCAGGGGCTAGAGCTAGTTCATTATAAAATTGCTCTCTAATAAGTAAAAAAAAAAAAACAAGCAGTTTGTTTCCCAGCCTCCAGAATGCCCTAAAATAAAAAAGAGGATTAAAGATAAATAAGCAGCTAACACAGGTAAAGTAACCATGACACAGATCAGTAATTGTATATTGAATGTGGTTTCATGTTACAATGGTTCAGGAAAGACCATTGTGTAGAATGTATAAAATAATGTAAATTGAGGCCGTTGTAACCCAAGGCCTCATTGTACAGAGTTTTATACTGGCTATGATAAGTGTTAAAGACTGAACTATGGACAATTTGTTTTCCTATTCATGAGCTCAAGAGCTGTTGTAAGGTGTAATATAAGAAAGTGCTGAATAAAGAAAGGAGAATTCCTGATCTCTTTAACATATTATCAAATGAGGAAACTCAGCAGCTCTAGTAAAGCAGAGATAATGTAATAGGTAATTCGGGATCTAATATGTAAGGTTGTGTTCATAGTTTTTGATTGTATGTAGCTCTACTGTATTTAACTGGAGTGTTTGTCCAAAAATCACAGCCCCAATACCTGACCACTTTTTATCTTGTCCATATATATATTCTTAGTCCTACACTTTTTAGGTTCTTCAGGGAGGTTAACTTGTAAATTTGGAGAGGAAGATCCTTACTGCATGGATGTGGCCAACAGTGATAAACTTTAAGGGGAAAAGTATAGAATGTAGAATATATCCAAAGGACAGGGAAAAGGTACGGTATTGGGGATGTTGTTTTTTGTATGACTGCTTTTGAGTGATTAAAACCCACATTCAGACTGAAACATTTTGTAGACATTAGATTATATTTAGAGGAAACCAGCGGTCCCAGATACCCACAAACCTAAAACCAGCAATTTTGTTCTGCCTTAAACAATTAGTTAAGTGAGAGAAAGATTTTTTAATTCTTAGAAAAATAGTAATAAATACCATATTTTGTGGCTTGATGACCCAGCTGTCGTGGTCCATGTTGGTACCAATGACAGAATAGATGGTAGGTGGAGGAGCCTGAAGAATAATTTTAAAGAACTAGGTTCAAAGCTTAAGGAAAGGACCTCCAAGGTAGTATTCTCCGGAATCCTACCTGTGCCATGCGCTACACAGAGCAGACAGCGGGAGCTCAGGGAGTTAAATGCATGGCTCAGATCCTGGTGTAGAGCAGAGGGATTTGGGTTTCTAGAGCATTGGGCTGACTTTTCACTGGGGTACAAGCTGTTTTCTGCAGATGACTTGCACCTAAGTGGAAGGGGGGCTGCTGTGCTGGGGGAGAAGATCCTAGCAGGGGTGGCGGAGTATTTAAACTAGGCTCGGGGGAGGAGGAAAAGGAAGACACTGAAGGGGTAGACAGGTCAGAGAGGGGGCAGGTTATGTTGGTGGGTGGTGAGGTGGGCGGTGTATGTGGGACCAAGGTGGTGGATAAGGAGATCCACAAGTTGCAGAACAGTGGTGAGGATATATGTGCCAGTAAAATTACTTTAAATCAGATAAATAACTGTGGAAAATTAAATTGTATGTTCACAAATGCCAGAAGTATCACAGGCAAAATGGGCGAGCTTGAGGCTCTGATATTAGAGGAACAGTTAGATGTTGTTGGTGTAGTAGAGACATGGCTTGATGCATCGCATGATTGGGTTGTTAATATTCAAGGTTTTACACTCTTTCGGAAAGACAGGGCAAATAGGAGGGGAGGTGGTGTATGTCTGTACGTCAGAAGAGACTTAAAAGCGATTGTGAATGAGTCAGTGGTCTCAGAGTGTGAGGAGGCTGAAACTTTGTGGGTGGAAATTCAAAGCCAAGAGAGCTTTGAGAAAATTATTTTTGGTGTAATTTATAGACCCCCTAACATCTCTGAGGAAATAGAGGGTCACCTATATAAACAGATGGAGCGGGCTGCACAGGAGGGGTCCGTACTGATAATGGGAGACTTTAACTTTCCAAATATAAATTGGGGTCAGGGCTCGTCTTCATCTGTGAAGGGGAGACATTTTATGAACATTCGTCAGGATAATTTTATGGTGCAGCTTGTAGAAGATCCCACAAGAGGTGACGCATTGTTGGACCTTGTGATTTCTAACAATGAGGAGATTGTCCAAAATGTCAGTATCAGGGAACCCCTTGGGAACAGCGATCATAATATAATTATTTTCCTCTTAAACTTTAAAAAGCAGAAACAGGTGGGAAAATCAAAAACTTTGAATTTTAAGAGGGCTAATTTCCAAAAATTCAGGGCTGCAATACAGGATATGGACTGGGATCAGATTCTGTCAAATGATGATACTAATGTTAAATGGGAGAAATTCAAATCTATCCTGGGTTTTTATACTTCTAAATTTATTCTAATAGGTAACAAGTATAGACGGGCTAGATTACACCCTGCGTGGCTTACAGCTACAGTTAAAAGGGCAATTAATGAGAAAAAGAGGGCATTTAAAAAATATAAATCTGACGGGTCACCTGAGGCTTTCAATACTTACAAAAAACTTACCAAAATCTGTAAAAAGGAAATCAAATCAGCCAAAATACAAAATGAAAGACAGGTAGCTAAAGATAGCAAAACAAATCCCAAGAAATTTTTTAGGTATATCAACGCAAAAAAAAATGGGTCAGAACAGGTTGGACCCCTTTATTCTGAAAATGGGGCATCGGTGACTGGAGACCAAGAGAAGGCGGAGTTACTTAATAGGTTTTTTAGCTCCGTTTATACAATAGAAGAGAGAACTTCTGACGTGGGTGGAGGTCATGCACCCTGTAATATACTAGACTGGCTAAATGTAGACATTATCCACTCTAAGCTCAATAAAATCAATGTGTACAAAGCTCCTGGACCAGATGGGTTACACCCCAGAGTTCTTAAAGAACTCAGTTCTGTTATTGCTGTACCACTGTCTAAAATCTTCAGGGACTCCATAATGTCTGGTGTGGTGCCAAGTGACTGGCGCAAGGCAAATGTGGTGCCAATATATTAAAAGGGCTCTAGAACTTCGCCTGGCAATTACAGGCCTGTAAGCTTAACTTCCATTGTGGGGAAAGTATTGGAAGGGTTAGTAAAAGACTATATACTGGAGTATGTGACATCAAATAGAATAATAAGTGATAGCCAGCATGGGTTTACTAAGAATAGAAGTTGTCAAACTAACCTTATCTGCTTCTATGAAGAGGTGAGCAGGTGCCTGGATGGAGGAGCAGCTGTGGATATTGTGTTCTTGGACTTTGCAAAGGCATTTGACACTGTCCCTCATAGACGTCTGATGGGTAAAATTAGGGCCATTGGTTTGGCAGAAATCATTTGCAATTGGATTGAAAACTGGCTGAAGGATCGTATCCAGAGAGTTGTGGTCAATGATTCCTTCTCGGAATGGTCACCAGTTATGAGTGGTGTACCCCAGGGTTCTGTGCTTGGCCCACTACTATTTAATATATTTATTAATGATATAGAGGTAGGAATTAATAGCACTGTGTCTATTTTTGCAGATGACACCAAACTGTGTAGTGTAATACAGTCTATGGAGGATGTTCATAGGCTGCAGGGTGACTTGGACAAACTGAATGTTTGGTCATCCACTTGGCAAATGAGGTTTAATGTGGATAAATGTAAGGTTATGCACCTGGGGGCCAATAATCCAAAGGCAAAATATGTCCTTGGGGGAGTAAATCTGGGAGAGTCCCTTGTTGAGAAGGACCTGGGGGTACTAGTAGATCATAAATTGAATAACAGCATGCAATGTCAATCAGCTGCCTCTAAAGCTAGTAGGATCTTGTCATGTATCAAAAGTGGTATGGACTCTCGTGATAGGGATGTAATATTACCACTATACAAGGCATTGGTTCGGCCTCATCTGGAATATGCTGTCCAGTTCTGGGCACCGGTCCATAAAAAGGATGCCCTGGAGCTGGAGAGGGTTCAATGTAGAGCCACAAAAATGATAAGGGGTATGGAGGGTCTTGGTTATGAGGAAAGATTAAAACAACTAGATTTATTTAGTCTGGAAAAGAGACGACTACGAGGAGACATGATTAATTTATATAAATATATGAATGGTCCATACAAAAAATATGGTGGTAAGTTGTTTCAGATTAGATCAAATCAAAAGACGAGGGGGCACTGTCTCCGTTTGGAGAAATCAAGGTTTAATCACCAGAGGCGACAGGGCTTTTTTACTATGAGAACGGTCAATCTGTGGAATAGCCTGCCTCAGGCGCTGGTCACAGCAGGGACAGCAGAGAGCTTTAAGAAGGGTCTAGATGCCTTTTTACACCTAAATACCATTGATGGTTATGTTATATAGAATTGTTTCCCCTAAATCCCTTCCTCATCCAATCCCTACCCTTCCTTGGTTGAACTTGATGGACAAGTGTCTTTTTTCAACCGTATAAACTATGGAAAAAAAAACATTACTATAGACAGAAAAAAATTGCACCTAAAGGGGGTGTTTGTGCTAGGTCAGACTGTGCACAACAATTATGACTGACGTGAGAAAAGTGAACCAGAAGAAAAAAAAAACGGTGCACACTTCCAGAGCAGTACACGGGGCGCTAGATTAATAAAGAAAGGGCACCACAATTCATGAATCAGGCGCACCTTGAACTATGCACATAGTGCAGTTTGCACAGTTTTTGATAAATGTGGGCCTTTATCTGCATTAATGAACTTTGTTTAGCATAAATGTTGTACAAACATCAGTGCAAAGTTGAGGTTGAGCACCCCTCCACATAAGCATGGGTACACCCGCACACAGTGCCCCTGACAGTGGTATACACATGTCTTGCCAGAAGTTACCTGTTATTTAAACAATGGTGACAATTTATATTTCACATTTTTTCAAGTTACCAAGTACATTGTGTATGGACACTGTAATGTAAAAGAGTCTTCACAATGTTCACTTTTTATCTAACTTAAAGGGGTATTGTCATCTGAGCTTCCATATATCATTTAAATTGATCTGCCATATGCATACATTTCTTCAATCGGATGTTATTAAAAAATGTACAAGTGTGAAGATAATTTCCCATAAATGCAGTCACATGCTCCCTAGGAAACAGCTGTCCTTCGATACGGCCACTTCTGCTGGAGGGATTGTATAAGAAAAATAATTTTTAAGTATGAAATAGTCAGGTGTTACTGCATGTCCCACAGCTGTCCTGTGCTAATGCAGGTGGTTGGGCAGGACTCATGTGTGGTCACTGCTGCCAGGGTGTGTGGGTGGTCATATAGAAGGGCAGCTATCTTGTTTCTAAGGGAAAACATGGTGATATTTATGAGGAATTATCTTCTTTTTTTTTTTTTTTAATTTTCTTTATTCAAATTTTCCATAAATATTACAAAAAACATTAATCAAAAGCGAGGGATAGTTTTAACAATCACAAGATATCAACACAGTGTTAAATAACCTTTTAGTAAATTAGAAATATGCTATACGTCTCCAATAATCCACTTTATATTATTGATATCTGAACATCTCAATAATCAGAAATAACCATAACACTTTCACTTATACAGCTCATTTATAATCACCTTAACTACAACAATAAATGGGGAATTATCTTTAGATTTTTTTAATAACATATAATTGAAGAAATGTATGTCTAAGGCAGATAAATTAGATTAATATGAATGCCCAGATGAGAATACCCCTTTAACTGATGCAGCAAGTGTAAGTGGAGTGTAACACTGCACATCCTTCACTCATCACTATTGTGTGAAGAATAAATATCCCCCCCCCCCTGACAACTTGGGCCCCATAGCAGCCTTTGTGGCAGCTAAAATAGTAGTTACACCAATGTGCTGAGATTCAAGCAACCCACCAGTCAGCTGCTGCAGTTCCAGTGATAATCCAGCCCTGTTCATATGAATTACAAGTTAATTCAATATTTCTATATTCCTGCTTCAATTTCTTAGACCATTTAGAAGCTTTATAGAATTATAGGATCACTTTATCATTTTCATCTTCCTTTTTTATGGCTCAAGGTTATCATAGAGAATGATAATTTAGGACTCAGCTGAAGCCTGACATCCCGTATCGGTGCACACAGCTCTTTATCTGTCCTTAATTAGAATTGAAACAATTGGAAATAGTTTTTATTCAGTTTCACTTTTACAAAGTCTCCCATTCCATGCAGCTTCTTATATATAGCAAATCAGGAGATATGAGAATTCCCGCTGACTAATTACTTCCAAAGTAGAGCCATCTGCTATCTGGGCCAGGTAATTCCTGTAATCTGTGACCTTCTGTGGCTCCATGCAGCATATTTCTGATTAAATAAGCCTTGATAGTAAGTTACTGAGATATACCCACATGGCATGGGGCTAAATTGGACTATAACATGTAATTAGACTTTCATTTAGAACTTTCTACAGTGCAGGATGCGCGATTCCCAATTGTAAAATAGCATTGTAATTTATAGTTCCGCTGTAAAACTATCATATTTCAGAATAATTTCTATAACTGACTTTATAGGAAAGTATTCAAAAATATTAAATTACTGGTATGGTTTATATTAAGTTCATGTACATGACCCTTTTACAGTAATAGAGCTTCTATAGAAGTCATGAGACCTGTATTGTACTGTATCTCAGTATACCTCCCTCACATATACCTCAAAAGTGACCTCCTTTGAATGAATTTTTAAGGCACTTTTGACTACACAAAGATGCAGATAGTGTAACCATCCATACCTTTGTTTGTTTTGTTGGTAGCAGCAAGACTGTGAAGAGGATCACATATTGACTTGGTGCACTGATGTGCTCTCCTGTGTGTGATGTCCTAAAGTGGACCTGTCACTAGATTTTGACCACCCTGTCTAAAAATGCCTGCTGATAAAGGGTTAAAAGTCATCCCCATACCAACTGAAATTAGCTGCCAGAGGGGGACTGTACCTTAATAACAGACGTTTTCTGATATGCAAATTGGCCTTTGTGACTCATGACTGGTATCCGTGACTCTTCTCTCTCTCAGGCTGGCAGTGAACCACGCCCCATTATTCTGACTGACAGCTCTGTTTCTCTTTAAATCCCTGCCCCGTCTCCTTGTACTTAGGGACTCTCTGCTTATATTCAACTACAGACATATAAAGCTCTATGTACAGATGGGAAATATTTTGTTCTTTTTTTTAACACGGTGCCTTGTGCTACATTCATGAAATGTGACCGAAGTGACATCATTGCAGGTCCTTTAGTCTTCTAATAATAGCAAAATGTACACCATGTATGTGATTACATGAAATCACAGCAGCCTTCATAAAGGATGAGGTGAAGTAGAAGTTCATGGAAGCAGCTGTAACTTCATGTGGTCAGGTACACGCATGGGGTACAGTTTGCTATTATTAAGAGACTAAAGGACCTGGGATGATGTCACTCTGGTCACTTGACATGAACTGTGACCAGTAAGGAGGCATATGGCATGGGGAGTATTAGATGGGATGGGCCGTAAGAGCAGGACACACCCCCTCTGATGCCAGGTAATATAAGATAAAGGATAATTTATGTGGATGTAAGCAAAACAATTTTTTTAGGTAAAAGAAGGGTGTCAGTCAGATAATAGAGCTCTATAGAAACCTGTCACTGGCTGTATATATGCAAATGTTGTGACAGGTTCCCTTTAAGTGAGTTGTTCCAAAGTCCTTCTCCACTGCTCTAAGTGACAGCTATGAAATCAACCACATGCCTGTTATAGCTGCCACCCAGAGCAGAGGGGAGGAGCTATGTACCAGATTGAATGTAGAGTGCTAAAAAAACGGCAGTAGAATTAAGTATTATTCTTTCCTTTGCCGACACCCTGCATTTCGACTGAGGGGTGCTGCCTTGATGGAAGGATAACTGGGGTCTAATTTGGGTCTGACCTTAGTATAGGACCCAATAAAGGAAGAAAACTTAAAGGAGCATGAATACTTAGAAAAATAAAGTTTACTTATACTGCTCTGTTCCCCATGTCCTATATTTTGCCAGTCCTTTTCTTTCGGCACCTCAAACTAGGGTCACAGGACCTGTTTTGATAATCAGCAGCCTCCATGGACCATGGGCATCACATCCTCTTACATCACAAGTGATGTCCTCTGATCTGAAGTCTCCATTGCTTGGCCCACGTAGGTCCTGTGACCCACGTCCCTGTACAAGGAGCTGAAGTAGGGCAAGTACCCTTTCTCATTTTGGTACCCCTGCCTGGTGACCCATGGGGATTTCCATAATTCCTGTAGATCTTTTAAATTATTGAGAAGCTATGAGAAACTTCTCCACTTTTCCTCTGAACCAGTTTCATACCTTTTCCTTATTGAATAATGTGTCATCCACAAATTATTGTTATTCTACCATTTTGTTATGAACAACTGATGTAAAACTCCTGGAACACAAGTTTAGTAAATGTCTATTATTACATAGTTTCTGTATAAACATCATGCATATTTACCCAGACATATGCAGAATGATGGATGCAGCGCTGACTTGATTGCATGTGTACAACAGTGACCTGCTGTGATAAGTACCCAAGTAACTAACTGAGGCAGGCAAATACCAAGCTCGAAAAATTGTATCCAATATATAAAAGCAGACACCAGACGGAACAGCTGCTACTTTACAAATAACCATCACATGGCTGCACTCACTACCTGGAAATGTTGTATTGAGCATCATCTACCCCAACCATAAAAAGATTCTGATGTTCAACTTGATCTCCATAATCCTAACCAACAGAAATGGACAATCCTACAGGCACAACCTAAAATTGGTGTCTAGTCGAGGTTATACACTGCACCTCGCTGCCAATCACATTTCCAGACCCGATCACTGCTATATGAACCTCTGCCATATAGAGAGTGATGATGCAATGAACTCCTAATTGACCAGAGTGCTATTGTTCTGATTTCAGAGTATTAAAGGGATATTCTAGAATTTCCTGTTTATAGAGAATGCAGATGGATGCGCTCACTTCAACTCTTACTAATCACATTTTTCACGCTCTCAGAATGGCAATCAGATTTTTCACGATCTCACTAGTGGCTGTGTTTGGCATTGCAGCTAGGTTCTACTACTGCCCAGATGGTCCCTACCATTGACATTGACAGCCAATCACTAGATTTCTAAGGATGCTTCTGAGATGACAGTGAATTTACCTGGAAAATAAATGGTCTTAATATTATCACATTAGCAGCCCCCCCCCAAACACTCATTGGCTAGACTAAGAGGGTCATTTACTAAGCGTCGCAAATCACACTTCTCGCCGGACTGTGCACCGTTTTTTCTGGATAATGCAGCTCGGACAGGTATTTAACAGGGGTTTACGCTGGGATTTTGGCGCACGCGATTGATTTTTGGCACAGCTGCGCTGCTTCCATGCGACACAAATTGGGGGAGTGCTGTCAAACGATCCGACTGATTCGGATGGATTTAACTTTCAAATTGTTTCGCAAGCCCAAGCACTTACATGCACTGGGAAGAAGAAGGTGAACTCTGTCGGACCTGAGTGAGGAAGTGACACATGCAGGATATCAGGCGCACAATCTAAGTGAATCAAGACACACTACATTTTATATGGACAATGCACTTTTGGTGAACTCCAGCAGATGGGTTAGTAAATGAGCCTCTATATCTGATCTTAGATATCTCCTTTCAACCCTTGAAGCTCAGGGTTTTTGAGTTTTGGGATTTCATTTTTTTATTTACCTGTTCCAATAGCCAAATCTTTTTGATTTTTCTCTGTGAGGGCTTGTTATCTGTGGGACAAATGATACTTTCTAGTGGCACCATTTAATATTCCGTGCCGAGTATTGGTGAGCAGGAAAAAAATTCCAAATGGTTTGGAACTGGCCAAGAAACACAGATGTATTGTTTTCTAATTGGCTTAACTTTAACTGGTCCAGATGACAAGTTCCCTTTATTCTCTGGCTCAATGCGATCACAGAGATACTAAATTTATACAGGTTCCTTATATCTTAGTACCTGTAAAAAAAATTAAAAATCTTTTAACTAAAAAAAACCATTTCCGTTCTTTTGTATACAGCGGAGGTTAAGAGATAAAAGTGTCAAATTGGCATATGGACACTCTTCTCTTTCTCTCTGATGGCATTCATGGCGGTGAATAATTGTTTATAAATTTTGATAACTTGGACATCTTGGGATGCAGGGATACATAACATGTTTATGATTTTTTTGTTTATTTGTATATGAATTTTTAGCAAAATACTTTTTAAAACTTTGAAAATTTTAGTTTTTTTATTATTTCAGGCCCCAATGGAGTACTTGAACCCTAGGGAGTCATTACTTACACAGTTTACTTGAACCCTAGGGAGTCTGATCACTTATACAATTTATTGCATTACAACTGTATTCCAGTATACTGTATTGTCAATATATTGGGGCAGATTTACTTACCCGGTCCAGTCGCGATCCCGTGGCACGTTCTCTGACGCTGATTCGGGTTCTGCCGAGATTCACTAAAGTCATGAGCCCGATGTCCACTAGGTGTCGCTGCTGTGCTGAAGTCTGCCGGAATTCACTTCCTCCATCTCGGTGCATGTGAGTGCTATTTTTGCGACACAATTTTTTTTTTTATTCCGTTTTTTTTCCGAATCCGTCTGGTTGTTTGACGGCCACGCCACCTAATTTCTGTCATGTGAAAGCCGGCGCCGATTCGCCACAATCCGATTGCGTGCCCCATAATCCCAGGGCAATTCGGCGCACATCAAAAAAATTCGTGAAACCCGGCGGAAAAACCAGATTTGGACCCTTAGTAAATGTGCCCCACTGTTTCTAAACTACAGTCTTCATTTAAATACATTAAGGCTGTGCCCCACAGTCTAAAATCCCTGCTAAAATCGGGTGTCAGAAAACCCTTAAACCAAAAATATTAAATGCCCCCAACTGATTCTGCAACATTTAGGTACTCCATCCAGGGTCCATACACTACATGTGATCCCGGAGAGATATACTGTAAGAGTGAGGACCTATGCTTGATCGAGCACAAGGACACTTGGTGGTCTGACTGCGGGGGAATACCAGAGGGGACAATATACGTTCATTTAACATATTCAGAATCTTTTCATCTCTTACCGATTTTTGTGGTGGTTTCATTCTCACACATTCTCATCTGCACTGCACATTGTCTTTTAGACACTTCTAATCTCTCTGTGACATCTATACTGGACACAATTATAATTGATTATTCTGCTTTTATTCTAGTTTTTTTTTCTACAGCTCAACCCAAAATATTTTTGAATTTTCATTTCAGCCCAGTAGAGGGCACTGTTTCCTCTCTTTTGACTTCGGCTTTGGTAGGGTGAAAGTCACATCCATGATCGGTACACTGAGTTAACCGCCTGTGCTGTATAAAATACTCATTTCCCCTTTTGCAGCCAAGTAGTTAAAAAAAAACCCCTCTGTAATTTCTCCCAGGTCTTTTACACAGGCAGAATTTGAATGCATAGCCGTGTCTTCACTGTGATTTAAGGTGCGGGCTCCAGGCAGTAGCTATGTGATCGCTGGCTTGATATGGATCTGCATGCTGCTTGGGAACAGATGTAGGAAGCCAGAGGATGGTCCATCATGGAGCTTCAGTCATCTGTTACGTCTTCTGTTTCACATTTTGCTGCCATGAGCTGCTTTTGTTATAATTAAGTATTAGGAAAAGGTCCAGGTACATGTTATATGTCACACTGAGATGGCTCTATACAGTATGCTCACTATAGGGTTAATACTTGTGCAGAATTCTGGAAATGTGACATGTGAGGTTCTCGGAAACAAAGAAAATGGAATGTTACAGTTATTTAACTTGTAACTTACAAAATCCTTTTTACTCTGTGCTAAGCGCTCATGTACCGTATATACTCGTGTATAAGTAGAGTTTTTCAGCTCAAAAAATTTGCCCTCGGCTTATACACGAGTCTATTACAAAACCCACTTTTAAAAAAATAACCCACTTAAAAAAAACCCAAACTTATACCCTCCGGCGGCCCCATGCTCCACGTAGCTCCCCGATGTCCCCAATGTCGGTGCGTCCCGTCTTCTTTTTTCCCTGCAGCTCTTCTTCTTTCTTCTGTCTTCTGTCATGGACGCGGCCATGTTTTCTTCCTGGCCAGTGCATACTATGACGTCAGCAGTGGCCGCGTCATACTATGCGCCTGCTGGAAGAAAACATGGCCGCGTCCATGACAGAAGAAAGAAGATAGAAGAGGAGCCGCAGGGAAGAAAAAAGATGGGATGCGCCGACATCTGGGACATCGGGGAGCCGCGCCGACATCTGGGAGCCGCACCGACATCGAAGGGTGAGTATACTACTAGGGGCTGGCTGTATACTGCTGGGGGCTGGCAGGCTGAATACTACATGGGGATGGCAGGCTGTATACTGCTGGGGGGCAGGAATGCTGTATACTACATAGGGATGGCAGGCTGTATACAACTGGAGGCTGGCTGTATACTGCTGGGGGCTGGCAAGCTGAATACTACATGGGGATGGCAGGCTGTATACTGCTGGGGACTGGCTGGCTGTATACTACTGGGGGCTGGCAGGCTGTATACTACATGGGGGCAGGCTGGCTGTATACTACATGGGGGCAGGCAGGCTTTATACTACTAGGGGCAGGCTGGCTGTATACTACTAGGGGCAGACTGGCTGTATACTACTAGGGGCTGGCAAGCTGTATACTGCTGGGGGCTGGCAGGCTGTATACTACCAGGGGCTGGCAGGATGTTTACTACTGGGGGCTGGCTGTATACTGCTGGGGGCTGGCAGGCTGTATACTACATGGTGCTGGCAGGCTGTATACTACTGGGGGCTGGCAGGCTGTATACTACTGGGGGCTGGCAGGCTGTATACTGCTGGGAGCTGGCAGGCTGTATACTACTAGGGGCAGGCTAGTTGTATACTACTAGGGTCTGGCAGGCTGTATACTGCTGGGGGCTGGCAGGCTGTATACTGTTGGGGGTTGGAAGGCTGTATATTACCAGGGGCTGGCAGGCTGTATACTACTAGGGGCTGGCTGTCTACTGCTGGGGTCTGGCAGGCTGTATACTACATGGTGCTGGAAGGCTGTATACTACTGGGGGCTGGCAGGCTGTATACTACTGGGAGCTGGCAGGCTGTATACTACTAGGGGCTGGCTGTATACTGCTGGGGGCTGGCAGGCTGAATACTACATGGGGATGGCAGGCTGTATACTGCTGGGGGGCAGGAAGGCTGTAAACTACCAGGGGCTGGCAGGCTGTATACTACTGGGGGCTGGCTGGCTGTATACTGCTGGGGGCTGGTAGGCTGAATACTACATGGGGATGGCAGGCTGTATACTGCTGGGGACTGGCAGGCTGTATACTACTGGGGTCTGGCAGGCTGTATACTACTGGGGGCTGGCTGGCTGTATACTACTGCGGGCTGGCAGGCTGTATACTACATGGGGGCAGGCTGGCTGTATACTACATGGGGGCAGGCAGGCTGTATACTACTGGGGGCAGGCTGGCTGTATACTACATGGGGGCAGGCTGGCTGTATACTACATGGGGGCAGGCTAGCTGTATACTACATGGGGGCTGGTTGGCTGTATATTACTGGGGGCAGGCTGGCTGTATATTACTGGGGGCAGGCTAGCTGTATATTATTGGGGGCAGGCTGGCTGTATGTTACTAGGGGATGGCCGGCTGTATACTCCAGGGAGCTGGCTAACTATATACTACTGGGGGCTAGCTGAGGGCTATATACTGGGGGGCAGTGACCAATGCATTTCCCACCCTCGGCTTATTCTCAGGTCAATCGTTTTTCCGAGTTTTTGATGGTAAAATTAGGTGTCTCGGCTTATACTCGGGTAGGATTATACTCAAGTATATACGGTATATTAGTATATTACTTTTCCAATTCTGACCATTATGTATTATCTATTGCCAAGGGTACAATCAGATCTCCCAATGATCTGTCCTTGCACCCCCTAATCTCACATTGATCCAATCCTATGTCCAGATGTAGAATTGATGAACATGATTAGTTTAATCCCTTAACCAGTTGTGATAACACAGTCTGTAGTGTAAGTGAATACAAGCAGGGCCAGCACAAGCACTGGGCATATCGGGGCAAGTGCTGGGGCCCAGACTGATGGGGCTGTTTGGTATGATAAACTAGGAAATATTTTAGGGAACAGGAGACTGTTTTAGTTTCAGAAGTTTTAATGTTGTTTACTGTAAAGGGGCCGACTGTGGCTCTGTCGCCCAGGGGTCTACTGAAACCTGGAGCCAGCCCTGAATACTGCCCCTTTTCTGTGATAACTAATTGAGTTCACTTACTTTCAGTGCTACATCTTTATAGGCCACTAATGTAAACTCTACAGCTTGGGAATACCACTTAAAAGAGGACCTGTCACCCTGAAAAAGTGCACTAAAGTAAGCAGCTCCTAGTGCTAAAATAAACACAGCAGTGTTATACTGTTAGAGTTATTGAAAACCTCCAATAACACTAACACCGCTGCGATGTACAGTACTAATGCCGTACCGCTCTCAAAGTGGTCCAGCGAACTCATGAGGGGGGCGCTCCAAGGCGCTGCCTCTTCCCCGGACCGCCCCGCTCACTCCATAGGGCAGCGGTGACTGCCGCGCGTCATGCAGTAGTCACCGCTCCTAAATACGCCCCCTCATGAATACGCCTTACCGCTTGGAGAACGGTCCGACGTTAGTCCGACATTGCAATGGTGTTAGTGTTATCAGAGGTTTCCAATAACTCTAACAGTATAACACTGCTGCGTTTGTTTTAGCACTTGGAGCTGCTTACTTTAGTATGTATGTTGAGGGTGCTAGGTAGGTTAAAGGTGTGGGTATGTTGAGGGTGCTAGGCAGGTTGAAGGTGCTGGGTATGTTCAGGGTGCTAGGCAGGTTGAGGGTGCTGCCTGGGTATGTTGAAGGTGCCAGTTAGTTTGAGGGTGCTAGGTATGCCTATTCTGTAGTTGATTTTGTCTTTTGGATGAAGGGTTTGTTAAATATTTGTTTCTATAGAACCTTAGGCTAATCCATTAGCAGCACTAGAAAGCAGCGCTCAATGTAACACTGTGCTTGTGAGGTCTTACTATGCACTTGCATTATGTTATATTATTTTGTACATTATTTATGGGCCTTTACATGGAAAATACCAAAGTGTTGATGCATTATTAGGAGCCATACCTTGTTCTTATATCATTTGCTCATTACTCTCAGTCATATAACCATTCTTGCCACATTGCCGGTGATGCACTAAACTATTTTTATTACATTTGAGCATTGGCAGAGCTTTTTCCTCTACTCTGGATGTAATACTATATGAATATTTGCTTTTAGCTGATTATTTTGCACTTAGTAGGCAGTACATTTCTTTAGGTCTATAAGATATTTAACCAGGTAGAGAAGGCTGACTTTACGTCCTCATTAGATTACATTATAAAACGTATTATGCTTTCATGCCTTGTCAACTCCATCTTTTCAGCAAGCCGCATACAGCAGGTTTTACACCTGATACTTCAAGACAAGATTTTTCAACAAAATCTCAGTGTTGATTAAATATTATGATGTGTTGTGGTTATTTTTATTCTTATTGACAGACAGAGCGTCATCAGCGGAGCGTTCTCTAACGAGGCAGAGTTAATTGAGGCCACAGTTCTGAGAAATGGAATAAGCTATGTGGCCACATGCGCGCACTAAGGGGTTATGGGTAAATGGCAGTTCTCAAAATAGTGCAGTATAAATAATACTCATCTGTCATTTCAGTTGATTCTGGTCCGGTATCTCCCAAATGATAAAATGTACTGACTTCCATATTTGTGTTCATGTCTCAGATGTGTTAATACAAAGCTATTCATTTTAAGGGGAAACATGTGTTCTGAAAATCTGTTAGCTGCCTTCTGGGTTTGTAGGTTCAAGTCTCACCAAAGACAGTTATGACAGCATTTAGGGCCACATTTATCACAGCTTGTACACCTGAAAACAAGCATACAAGCATTAAATTTAGTTGTAATTCCCAGTGCAGAGCTTCTCCGACCCTCTATGCCTGGTTGGACATGAAGGGGGATGTGCTGGGCTGTTCAGTGGGCTGGTCTGGGGCGTTCCTGCTCTGCATCTGCGCACTGCCATTAGCCTGTGTCCATTTGGGTGCAGTCTATGGTGCAATTCTACACCAGGACAGTCCTGGCATAGACGTGCCTTGGCAGCTGGTATAGATGAGGTGCATGACGGTTCCCCCTCTGAGGTCTGCCAGAGTTCATCTGCTTCTTCCCGGTGCATGTGAGTGCTGATCTGTTTTAATTTTTAAATTTCGCGGTTTGTCCGAATCAGTCGAGTTGTCCGATGGCCACACCCCCCGATTTGTGTCGCATGAATGCCGGCGCCGATGCGCTGCAATCCGATCACGTGCGTCAAAAACCAGGGGCAGTTCAGCAAAAAACGGAAAAATTCAGGAAACCCGACGGAAATGCGTCCGACGGACCCTTAGTAGATGTGCCCCAGTGAATTGTTCTTACCTAGCCTCCATGCAGATGTGAAGTGCACCAGAATAATAAAGAGGTTCTGGTCTCTAATTTTCTGGTGCAGGTTACAGTTAAATCATCAAAACAAGGTGTCTCTGGCCTGCCCTCATCCCCACACTGCCTTTTGGCAAGCTGGTATAAAAAAAAAAAACAAGAATGAGTAGTTAAAGGTATCCCATCACAAACTTTTATGGCATATTGACAGGATATTGTGCGAGCTCTAAGCACTCGTTGATGCTTTAAGCCTTCCCTCTGAAGTCATGAAGGAGAGTCACGTGTGAGACACTTACTTTGGAAAATTCCCACTTTGGAAATAGGTGGGGGCACCTCAAAACAGACGCTTATGACACAGCATGGGCAAGCTCTAGCAGTGTACTATTTCTCCAACATAATAGTCATGTACTGTATAACTAATAGAATATACAGTAGAGCAAACATTGAAGAGTTCCTTACCCTGGACAATAACCATCATCTGTTTCCAACACTCACCTAAGTTTGCCCCTGGTGCTAAATGTAAAACACAAAATTTTCCCTGAAACAGAATGTGCCAATGGTCATCCCAAGGTCCTCACAATATTGTTTTATTGGAAGACTCATTTATGATACCTGGGTACATGTGTATGGAAATTGGGTTTTAGGCACCTGCTTCCTTCTCAAAGCAGCTTGATAAACTGTATTCCAGTGCCAATATGAATGATGCAATATTTAAGATTGGCTTATGATTAGAGATGAGTGAAGCATCCAAGATTTGATTCATAGAAGATGCAATTTGGGTCTGAATCGATTCGGTCCAAATCAATGTTGTTCCAATTGCACTGAAAATTAGTATTTACCTTCTCTAGTCCTATAAAACAAAGATTTTCCATAAAATTCTTTAATTTTCACTCAGTTAGACCCACTGGGATGAATAATTGTATTAGCTTAAGATGTAAAGTGAAGCCTCCTGTCTTTTACCTCATCAGACAAACATTCCTGTCCATTAAATGGCCGCAGATGGAGGGTTATGTGATTTCTTTCTGCCCATGACCTTAATCATACTATCATAAGCACAGTGGTTTAGTGGTTAGCATTACAGCCTTGCAGTGCTACGGACCTGGGTGCAAGTCCTAGAGTCAACATCTGCAAATAGTTTGTATGTTCTCTCTGTGTTTGTGTGGGGTTCCTCCCACACTACAAAACATACTGGTAGTTTGATTAGATTGTGCAGTGCTGCGTAATCTGTGTGCGCTATAAATAAAGGAATTACAGGCAGTCCCCTACTTAAGAACACCTGACTTACATACGACCCCTAGTTACAAACGGCCCTCTGGATGTTGGTAATTTATTGTACTTTATTCCCTGCCTACAATGATCAGCTCTAAGAGTTATTAAAGGTTTCTGCAACTAAGATTTAATGTTGATCCTGGCTCTTATAATAACCCAAAAGTTATTGTCATAGAGTCCAAATAAAATTTGGTTGTGTCACAATTATAAAATATACAGTTTGGACTTACATACAAATTCAACTTAAGAACAAACCCATCTTGTACGTAATGCGGGGACTGCCTGTATTATTATTATTATTATTATTATAAGGTCCTGGCAGGGTGATTGCTCACGGAGCGTTAGAGATCACATGACTCTCCATCTGCCGCCATTTTATGGACAGGAATGTTTGGCTGATGAGGTAAAAGACAGGAGGTTTCACTTTACATATCAAGAAAGCAGAGCAGAACTATTAATAGATGCATATTGGTAAATTACCCTATATCCTGCTCCCTACACTTACAAAAACCATGAGGTAAGTGGTCAACCCCTTTAATAGCTGTAGCATATTTATATTGTCTTTTAATGCTATTTCCAATTTGCTGCTAATTCAAAAAACTCTAATCCAGAGATATAATCCCTAAGTGTTACGTATGATATATTACAAGGGTTATTGTTGGTTTTGCCTTTGTAATAATTCTCAAGCTGCCATAAAAATAGCCAATAACCATAATACAGAGTATAATCCTATAAAACAAGAATAATGCTATTATTTGACACACACTACATAAGAACACCATTTAATAACCTACGTACTAGGGAATAGTAGGCACTTCAGTAAAATATATGGGCACATTACAGACTCCTGTTGCAAGGCATTGTTCACTCAGGGTCAATCCTATTTGTTACCATAAAGTAAGGCGCAGGCAGCGGAGCAGAATACTATTACTCATGCTCAGATAAATCACAATACATGGAATAAAAAATGATGCTAAGTACTATTCACATACAAATGAGAGTGCACGCTCATATTCACACATAGACGCACACATCCTGCTATGGGTCAGAACAGATAATTAGCATGAAAAATATTGGACCTAAATCGATTTCCAGATTGGTCAGCCATCTGGCGGGGAGAATTGTAGCATGAGAGCTATGATATCCTTATCCTCACTTGGTTGCAAACAGCTAAGGTCACACACTGGGAGATAAAGTAATCTGTTCATGATCTGAGACGTGGGGAGATGAAGTGATTTGCTCAAGGTCAAATTATGTGGCTGCGGCTGCAAGTGAACTCCAAATCCCGTGTCTGGATGATAGCTGAGATTTTTGTCATTCTGTTGTGGTTTACAGCAGCTTTCTCCTCATACAGAAAAGGGGGGTTGATCACGCTCATGGTATAATATACAGAAGATGTTATATTCGGCCAACGAAGCTCTTTGAATGTAAATGGTGGCTTTATATGGTAATTTGTATTTTTATTTAATCATTTATTGTTATGGGTAAACCCTGGTTTAAAATATTAATATATTTTTTTAAAAAATCTTAATTTTTTTATGTAGAGATGGGTTTTCAATAAAAGAGACCAAAGCCTGAGCATACATATGGTCTGTGAGCTCTAAGCAGTGTTCAGCTCTGTATTGAGTGGATGCTATATGGGTATATTTTGACCTGTTAGTGTAAATTTACATAGGGCTGTATTAAAATTGCTAGGACATGCAAAATAACTTATTTTTGATGATTATTGTAACGCATGTTTATATTGTCTACAACGGTGGATTATTGGGACCAAGGCGTCTGGGTAGCCCATGGCCACCAAAACCACCTAGCAAGGTTGATACTACCCTGTAGAAATAATAGAGTGCAACAGCCCCAGCTCTGAAATCCTCATATATGTGTGCTGGCCCCAAAACAAAAGTATAAAAGAGCCTTTCTAGGGCCAATATTTAACCAAAAGAAGGTATACTCATCCCCTATCCAAAGAAGCTTTGTGCTGGTACTGTATGTTGGCAGAAAATGTCAAACCATTAAAAAAAATTGATTTGTTGGAGGTCCACATATTTTCATACAGTCCAGGGCCTATGGCAGCCTTAATTCACTCCTGATTGTCTAGTCCAGTGATGGCGAACCTTTTAGATGCAAAGTGCCCAAACTACAACCAAAACCCACTTTTATTTCGCAGAGTGCCAACATGACAATTTAAGCAGTAACCTATTGATCTCTGCTGTATCACAAGTTTCAATCGTATTGGCGTCTTGAGGACACCATTACAATATAAAGCAGGAGACATTTGGATTGTAGTTTCCCTCCGGGGTTCCCTGAAGAGGAAGAATCATAGGACCCAAGGGTGGAACTCCAAAGACAATCCATCTCTGCCTACACCTTCTCGCTCCTCCTGTAGTCCTGGCAGCCAAGTAGGTGTCACTTTAAAATAGGGCTGAGCGTGGAACATCCTGGGCTGTCTTGGACTGCAGGAGGAAGCCTTGAGTCCGATCTAGTAAATTCTCTGCTGGGTGCCCACAGAAAGGGCTCAGAGTGCCACCTCAGGCACTCGTGCCATAGGTTCGCCACCACTGGTCTAGTCTAACCCCCTTTACCTTTACCCTATTTATTGGCTTAGTTTATGATAAAAATGTATCAAAACTTTGCCTGCAAATTAAACACTTTGGCGCTAAGCACTACTCTTTGTCTGACAAATCACAAAAATATTCTGAAGCAATGACTAAATGTGCTGGTATTATGTGGAGCAATGTATGCTAGTACTTTGGCACATTTATTTCAGGCGGCATGCACACCTCGCTTCTGCCATAGGAGTGAACATCATCACTGACTGCTGCCAATCACCGCCTGTTGCCAATATTTCGGGTGTTTTAGTGCCATTGATGGCAAAATCCTTATATTGATAGTGACAACACTGGGGACCTCCCTGCTGCTGAGCGACATAAACTCTCAGTGGCGGTGAAAAGAGGGATAGCCTCCAATGACCTTCCCTGAGTTTATAGGTCACTCAGCAGGAGGGAGTAGGATGTAAAGACGTAGCTGTTTTACAGAGTATGTGGGCTCTTTAGGGCACTATTGTTTTATACAATGTAGATGTACTGTATGATAAAATCAAGTGGGAACTATGTAGGCAGTCCCCAGGTTACGTACAAACAGGGCCAAACTATAGGGAAGGCTCTAGGGGGGCACCCTGGGGCCCCCACCATTTTACTGCACCCATACCTGCAATATCCGACAGTAAGCTTACACCTGCAAGCTGACTGTCTCTGGGAATGATACAAAATAGCGGTGCTACAGTGCTGCTCTTGCACCTGCCTCCAAGCTGTGACAGTGAGTCTCTGGCACTGTAAGTGCCAGCATCCCCATCTACATGCATTCTACATGCAGCATGCTTTTCAGAAGCTGATCTGCATGCAGAAAGGCACCTTATCCCCCCTTAGTACTTAGAATTGTTTGGCTGAACTGGTTGCCAGCCAAGTCCAAGCCAATCAGTGTTAGATTTACTCCTCTGAGGAAAGGAGTGGTGCGTGGGACAGGCGTGGGGGCTAAGACGAGTAGTCAGTTCAACTGCCACTGTACCAGCTAGGCCTGAAGCTAGGCTAACACCACTGTTACGGTAACAGCTTGGCCTGTAGCTAGGCCAACACCACTGCTGCTCTGCCAGTTAGGCCTGCAGCTAGGCTAACACCACTGGCGCTGTGCCACCTAGGCCTGCAGCTAGACCAACACCACTACCACTGTGGCAGCTAGATCTGCAGCTAGGCCAACACAGCTGCTACTCTACCAGTTAGGCCTGCAGCTAGGCCAACACCACTGCTGATGTGCCAGATATACCTGCAGCTAGGCCAACACCATTGCAGCTGTGCCAACTAGGCCTGCAGCTAGGCCAACACAACTGCTGCTCTGCCAGTTAGGCCTGCAGCTAGGCCAACACCACTGCAGCTGTGCCAACTAGGCCTGCAGCTAGGCCAACACCACTGATGCTGTGCCAGCTAGGCTTGCAGGTAGGCCAACACCACTGCCGCTGTGCCAGCTGGACCTTCAGCTAGGCTAATATATAAGAAGGAGTAAGTTTAGAATATTAATAATAATTAAAAATAGCAATGTGTACCACTGTCTGAGCTACATTCAGTGGGAGCCTCCACCAGATTTTGCCCCCGAGGGCCTCCTCCTACCTTAATCTGGCCCTGTGTAGAAGATATGTCAGTAAGTCAGGTGTTCTTCAGTCAGGGACTGCCTGTATCACAGTATTGAAATCCTGCAGGATCCCCTAATAAAACAGGTTTTATATGTTGAGAAAACCGCATAATACGGTAGTGTTTAGGTTATACTACATGTTCTACAAGAGTCATGTTCCAATCTTTCCTAGCTTTGTTGACCTAACGCAGGGTTACCGCCTGCCCACATGTCGGCTCCAGACAGAAACTGCACATCTAGGCAAACAGAAAAACTTATAATGATTAATCATCCGATATATCCTAGCCATGAAGTGGAAAATCCATATAATGACTTTGTAGTTGACTTGAACGTTTTATGCAAATATCTTGTAGGCCTTTGCAAATGTAGCTCACAATTAGTACTTGTTTTCGGCATACTCTTACTTAGTGCAGCGTGACTAATGCCATAGAGATTAGCATAGACTTCTCCGCTTGCTCGGTAAGTAAACTGATTTCCGCTTAATAAATAGCTTTATGAAGGCCGACAATGTAAAATGAGATTGGTGCAATGCCTGGTCAAGTGTTTGGCCTTTTAAGGTATTAACCCAGTTCTCAGGATAAGGCTTTCATCTCCCCGTGTACAGTACAATAACCACTACTGGAAAAGCACAAGATTCTAGTCACAGGATACAAGATTGAGCTGTGGAATAATACAACATTGTTTTCCAGGGAATTGGACTGTTTCAGTTTTTTCAATAAGTATTTTTGTCTTAGGATTCTTTTAAGACTGTAATATAAGTTTGCCAAAAGTTCTAAGGCATTTTATTTTTATTTTTTTTTCCACGTCTTTGCCCCCATTTAAATCAAGCAATCCTTCCCCCTATATGAGGATAAATAAAATATTCATGCCAATACGTTTAGCATTTGTCTGTAGCACTTGTGTTGTATAGAAGATGCAATCACCTGACAAATAGGCATTTGCTTGTTTGTTGGATGATCTTTTCCACATTTACACAGGTTAATTGATCTATTACAACATGTAAAAGGGCACTATGTACAATCTATTCAGCTTCTCCTGCTCTATGACATACTGCCTGCAGATAGGACACTATGTACAATCTGCTCAGCTCAACTTTCTCTATAACATGCTGCCTGCAGATAGGAAACTATGCACAATCTGCTCAGCTCCTCCAGCTCTATAACATGCTGCCTGTAGATAGGACACTATGTACAATCTATTCAGCTAAACCTGTTCTATAACGTGCTGCCTGCAGATAGGACACTGTGTACAATCTGCTCAGTTCATCCTGCTCAATAACATGCAGCATGCAGATAGGACAATATGTACAATCTGTGCATCTCTTCCAGCTCAATAACATGCTGCCTGCAGATAGGACACTATGTACAATCTACTTAGCTCTTCCTGATTTATAACATGGTTCCTGCAGATAGGACACTATGTACAATCTGTGAAGCTACTCTTGGTCTATAACATGCTCCCTGCAGATAGGACTTTATGTACAATATTCTCAGTTTTTGCTGCTCTATAACATTCTGCCTGCAGATGGAACACAATATACAATCCGATAAACCCCTCCTGCTCAATAACTCTCTATGCTCAGGGGCGTACACAGTGATTGGGTCCTTGGCTGGCAAAGTTGTAATATTCATCCAGAAAGAAGCCAAGTCCTGGGCTTGATCTCACCTTTCAGTTGTGGCAGTGTACAAGAACTTTCAACTCTCTGCTCCGCTGCTCAACATTATTATAGCCCAGCATTGTGCAGCCTTTCAGATGGAAAAGATGGCATGCACGTTGCGTGTGATGACTTGGCTGCCTGCATTGGGACTGCTGCTACTGTTTGGGCACTGTCGCTATATTGACTATTTAGGGTGCACTGTCACTATATTAGCTACTGTGGAGGCCCTGCAACTACATTAGCTACCATAGGGGCACTGCATCTACATTGGTGCTTTGATTCCCTTGTTAGTATATTGTCGGGGTACCATTCCTATATTAGTTACTGTGAGCAGAACAGAATAAGTTTGTTTTATGAAGTTTATAAAATCTGATGAGACGACTTATGGCTGGAAGAAGTTAACATGGCAGCCACGTAGAAGAAGAAGAAAAGGGGGAAATGTTCTGTCATTAAATTTACAGTAAGTGCTGGTACCTTTGAGTTCACAATTTAGCAGGATTCTTCTCCATAAGGATGAACTACATGGAGACAGTCTTATACTATGTCATATTTATCATCTGCTTCAAACAATGTGATAATTGTGCTGTAATACAAGGCTGTGTACTTCATTCTGCTTAGTTTTGGTGCTGTATTTATGTAGCAAATCTTGATTCTGGTGCTGTTTCTATGTAGTTATCTTTTCTGATATTGTATCTATGTAGTAATTGTGTTCTTGTACCATATTTACATAGTAATCTTTGATCTAGTGCAGTTCCTATGTAGTCAGCTTGCTGCTGATATGTTTCTGGTGCTGAAATGGGAGGAGTAAGTTTCAACGCTTTCTGGACCCTTTTAGGAATTTTTCACAGGGCCCGGAGGACTCTAGGCCATTGTACATGCTGCCTGCTGATTGGACACAATGCACAATCTACGCAGCCCCTCCTGCTGTATAACTTGCTGTCCATCTGATTCCTAAATTACCGCCTACAGGTAAAAAGAAATCTGCTCACCGACTCCTGCTGTCTCATATTGTCTTCAGATATGATTCTATATACAGTCTGCTCAGCTCCTTCTGCTTTATATCATGCTGCTTGGAGATACAACAAAATGTAAAATCTGCTCAGCTTCTCCTGCTCTATAATATGCTTCCTGCAGCTAGCGCATCATATACAATCTTATCACCTGCTCATACTTGACCACATGCACCTTCCAGATACCATGATAATATTCAGGAAAATAGGGAGCCTGGGGTACTAAGTAGAATTACTTTATTTCCATAGATAAATAAATGTTATTCATTTTGATATCTACGCAGAGGACCCTACAAAACAATACGTAATAGTCCTCAGTCCTCAGATCTTCTCTCATGTCTGGAGAGTCATGTTTAAGTCAGGAAATTTGTTGATGTAATTTGTTATCACAAAACACCAGTCTAATCTCTTCCCTGTCCGTTCCTTTCTCTGTCACCTTCCAAATTTAGAAGGGAGGCTTAGAGATCCAAGGCTCGGCTCTTTACAGCCTTGTTTTTCACTCAAGACAATATCCGTCATGAGGCCTAAGTGCTGATAAAACTTTTGTTGATTAACCTATTCATTGGCACAAGGCAAAAGGCAGACTGGATAAGAGCGCAGCCTTTTTGACGTGAAGCAATAACTCATCAAGAGAAATATTGCTCATTTGCATGTCTGATGACCCCCATTGATGGTGATTACGGGGCTTTTGTTGCCTGCAAGAATTCCTCATTTTATATGCAATAGAAGCAATCAACCTTTGCTATCGTTAAAGTTTTCTTAATAATTTTGTCTTCTGACATGTTGAAACACTAGTGAATATATAGTATAAGTATACAGTGTGATGTATGGAAGGTAAATGTGTGCAATCAATTGTGATTGTTATACAATAAACCACATTTCATCAAATAATCCTATTGTTTATTGTAGGGAATAAAACGACTTAAACTACATATCAGGAGAAGCCAAGCAGGTCATGTGGTTAAGGATAATAAGACTGATGTCCATTGTCCATTACAACTTTCATCAAAATATAGAATCATTTTAATTACATGTGTTTTTTATATTAATTCATATGTATGAATAGTAATGTCCATTACAGTAATATACATTTACAGCTGGACGCATGCATTTACATGTGATGAACAATGCATATTGGCCAATGCATTTCAAAACGCAATGCGGCATGAAGTGTTTTGGACGCTAAAGCTAGCGGTGAATAGTCAAAGAGCTTATATTGAAGACAGCGGGTTTTCCTAATCTTTCCTATCCCTTAATTTAAGGGTTACATTTTGTTTTTCTTTAAAGGGGTTTTTCCACGAAGGCAAGTTAGGTTTAACTTGCCTTCGTGGGAAAACCCCTTTAACACATGTGTATATGCAGTGGACTTTGACAATGACCAGGTATCTTTAAATAAAATAATGTATAATTTATAATTTATAATATATACGTATAATGTGATGTATGTATACATTAAATTCTTGCTGTGTTTTCTATTAACAAGAATTTCAACTTAATAATGGTTAATAAAGGGCAATTATTTCTAAGCCCAGGGCTTAGTGTTAGCCAGTATTAAGGGATACACTTACCCTTTTACTATCAGGCGGGTGCCCACTACCTCCAGGGCTGCCCAGAAGAGTCCGGCACAATCCAGGACCTGATTATCTACAGATGATAAAATACTGGGGCAGTTGCAGGCTGGTATCATTGGGGTGGGAATGTATGAAACTGTGGGCTCTTCCACCCCAGTAATTTGGGCTGTCATTGCCTTTTTGTATCTGGTTGTTTTTTTTAGTTGAACAATAAAACAGCAGCAACCAGACAAAAGTAAGGGGGGAAAGGCTGAGTTGGATACCAGGGTAATAGTAAGTGTATTAGTATTAGTCTTTTTTACTGGATAACATTATGTCCCAACTTTATGTCCCAACAGTGTTAGGTAAGAACATTTTTATGAATTAGAAGTTCATAATACATGCTGATTAGCCATTTTATTATGGTCATTGAAGTAGTCCACAGCAGCCCACCATATACATGGATATGAAACAAAAAATGGTAAAACGTAGGGTTCATAAAAAAATATTAGACTCTCCACTTCCTGGGTCCAGCGCTGCTCATTTCTAGGAACATGTTGGGGTTATGAGCAGAGATGTTTGCTTGAGTTCCCTAAATATAGTCCTGAGCATATGACTAGATGAAGCTGCTTTTCCCTTTAGACGAGTTATGGTAATATTCCCTCTTAATTAGTTTACTCTTAATTTTATGTACTGTATTTGATTTATCAAGTTTCCAATGGCCAGTAATATTTGTCTATCATTTTTCCTTGTAGCCATGGTGAGTATGAGGCCTCCTATACATAATATCAATACGCTGATATACTGTATATGCTTGTATAATGCTGGTGTATTGAGATAAGATATGTGTACTAAAGGAGAAAAAGAGAAAAAATATAAAACTGCTTTATAGAAGGTATTGTTATGGTATAGTAACACTGAAAGGGGAGTAATAATAATAATAGCGCACACAGATTACGCAGCGCTGCACAAAGCATGAAGAATTGTTCCCTGTCCCCAGTTTTATATTATTCTGCCGTGAAATAATACAATCAGGAGTTGTTTATTTTCATCTTACTTGTGTTCTGTGTTGGATTAAATTTGGTTTAGGAAAGGACGGACAACAAAAATAAACACAATTAGGAACACAGCAACAAAAATAAAAAGTTCTGATTTGAGGCTTAAAGTTAAAGAGGAACAAAAAAAAGGCAACATGTTCCATAAAAGATGCAACACAAAAACCAATATATTAATCAAGTGATTGCAGGTAAACATTATACGTTTTTTTTATGTTTGTGAAAACTAAATATATCTGTATAACTAACTAAGTTTACATAGGATTGATTATACAGACATTAAAATTGGGGCTTGGGGTATGAACATACTCTCTAATTTTTGGCATAACCCCACAATCCACAATGTTAAATAAACTTTAAAATTCAGTTTTAGATTTTGGATTTAGACTTAGACATTGTCAGTATGCAAGAATCGCAATTCACAATGACGTAGAGATACTCAGATGAATATTCTAAGTTATGCTGTAACGTACATATAGACGATAGAATCATAAGTATGTATCTGTCAAAATATGACTCTTTATATGTATACCTGTTGTTCTTTCAATAAAGGAATTTGAAAAAAAAAAAATTCAGTTTTATCATAACTGTAGTTATTATATGTAGTTTTAAAAAACCCCAATCAATTTACATAGGTCAATCAATTTTTTTTGATGCAGAGACTATTACTATAGGTATTATGCTTATATTTAGGGAAAATGATCTGGATCATCTGGATAATCACAAATTATTACAACGATCCATTGCCACCAGGCTAAATTTCTGCACACAAACTCTAGGTTCACATTTTGATAAAATTGCATAAGTCTGCTAACCTCTTCACTGTGACTTGGCTAATAGGTGTGGCTTCACATGGCGTCCACAACCTCTGCATCACAGAACCAGCAGGAACCAGGACCCAGCAGCCCACCAGTACCTATACTGATAGACCCCACAAGCAACACAGCAACAATGGACACCATGCCATCTTTATATGGTCTTGCAGTGGCTGAATGGGTAGTACTTCTGCCTTGCAGTGCTGGAGTCCTGGGTTTAAGTCCCATCCAGGTAAACATCTGCAAAGAGTTTGAATGTTCTCTCCATGTTTGTGTGGGTTTCCTCCGGGTCCTCTGGTTTCCTCCCACACTCCAAAACATACTGGTAGGTTGTTAAGATTGTGAGCCCCATGGGGACAGGGACAAATTTGTCACTCTTTGTGCAGCGCTGCGTAATCTGTAGCCGCTATATAAATAAAGAATTATTATTATTAAATCTTATTAAATTCTGGCCATTGTAGCACAGTGGTTTCACTAGAGATTAGTGGACCTAAAGTTTCAGTAAGGGTGCGTCCGGCGCATCCCAGACATATTGCCGGTTTGGTTGCCAATCCAGCAATATGTGCTGGTTGTGTAGGATGCACCTGTTAGAAAGTTTGGGTGCACTCATCACTATTCACAACCTTACCTGCACTGGAAGTCTGCTTATAGTCGCTGTACTGGTTGTAAAAAACGTCTTTTATTTCCCTGCCCCATTATAATGGGGGCAATGAAACATTACATTGCACAATTTTGGGTCAACCAACGAGCCATTCATATGTCAAGGCTTTCAGCGAGAGAGAGATGCTCTTTGTAGTCCTTCTGTGATCTGGATAATTGATGGAAGATTTGAACACGGGATCCCATAAAAGAGCAAAATGGAATTTACCCGATTCAAGAGGAATTTTCAAGTGTACCCATACTAAATCTTGTCTGCATTCACTAATACAATGGTTAACATATAGCTCTTGCAGCCAAGACAGAAGATACCAAAATAGAAGATTTTTATTCAGAGCATAAAGGGGTCAGAAGAGCGCGACCTTGATCTGAGAAGGCTGTCACTAGTCAGAGGTCATGTACGGACACTCAGTAGAGAACACATAAAGGTCATGACATCAAAGTATAAATCTTTCACAATGAGAAGGAATGAAATAAAATGTATTACATACAGTGTAAGAGGTCATTTCTAAATGCAAATTGCATGGCTGCTATAGGCAGTCCTCTCTGAAAGAGACTATTTTGTATTATTTAGTCATTTCCTTTTTAAGACTAATGGCCTCTTCTATCATATTTTATCTTGTTCTATCTCAGTTGTATTAGTAAGAGATGCAGACACTATATACTAAGTATATAGAAAACAGATGATGCCTCTCTGTTATCTTCCTGATATAGTTTTGCAACTATAGTTATGTTTTGACATATTAATTTTATTTTTAGCTGTTTTTGTTAATTGGGTGATCCGATTTTTTGAGTACCTTATACTTACAAGAATTCTTTTATGTCACAAATATTCTACCTAGAATGTGTCACCAATAAAAAGATAAACCTTAAACTTTTTGTAAAAAATTTAATTTACATTTTTTTTTTGTTTATAATGTATGTTAATATTTGTTAAGGGCAAGTAGTCAGATTACTGGAGATAATAACTAAAAGGAAACCTACCGTCAGGAATGGTACACGATAATATGGGTGTGCATAGGTATGAGTATGGCTTTGGAGCAGGAGTTACTGTGCATGGGCAGAGCTCCAGAGAAGCCGGGCAGCCAAGGCTCCTGGGACATGGAGTAGACTTTGTTCCCACAGCCTGAACAAGCTACTCCATGGCCCGGTAGCCTTTGCCGATAATTTTATTTTAGTTTTAGCTATATAAAAAAATTTGAGAGGCACACTTTAGGGCTAGTCAACGACAGAGGAACCTACCATCAAATTTACCTTAATAGGTAGGCTTTACTCAAATTCTATATAGCATGACTGTCAGAACTCACATATTGTTGTGATTGGGATCAGGTTTCAGGGTTCGGTGCTTGTAACCACACCAAGAATTGCCTTTGATTGACAGCTCCTTCTCAGTGTCTTTCCTTGGGAAAGCTGGATGTGAGCTTGAGCTTGTTTTGTCTGCACCTCTGCTTTAAGTGATGGACGGCTTAACCAGTCAGTGCTGGGGGCAGTGTCCATTACTTCCTTTATATTCTGACCAGTTCATTCACAGGGTGCTGGTTATTGAGTGTTTTCTCTGCTCTAGTTTTTTTGCTATTTTCTTTGCTATTCTGTGTATTTGATTTCTGCTATGCTTACCAACAATTCTAAGGCTATATAATTCTGTACCTTTGTCACCATCTTGGTTTTGACCCAGTTCTCTCTGACTCTGGGTGTTGTTTGTTCTTCAGTGTCATGTATCTCCCAGTGTTACCCCGCTTCCCCTGTCCCAGTTTTGTTTGGTTACAGCTTGATACTTTTCTGCAGATCAGTGTGAACACTAGTCTATCTCAGTATTCTGGTTACCTGTCTGCTCAACCATTCAACAGCTGCCATAAGAGGTAAATCTTCCCTGTCACCTTTTAGGGTCACTCAGGGACCATTAGTTAAGGTCCTGATAGTGGGTTTGTCCTTGTCAGGGTGGTCTTATCTGCTGCAGACAGGGCTACTGCCTGATGTAACGGTACAGGGTAAATTCGCCACCACTTACCCAGTCTGACAGCTAGCGCCAAGTCTGGTTGTGGTTGGGCTGTTGCTGGACAGGTTTGTTACAAAGACATTGCATGATGGCCATTTAATAGATCAGGTTTTTAATGAGTTTAAATGTGTTCAACTATGTTATCATTATACATAATAATAGGTATAATTTTTATATCTTTCTGATGGTTCTTGAACATTTTAGTCAAGATTGACGAAGGAAAACGTTTTTACGTTGCACGTGAGAAATAATAGGTAATAAGGCTTTGGAAATCCCATTCAAATGGAATGCATGGGAAAATTATATATGATTAACTTGGGTTGTATAAAAAGTGTGTTTTTTAAAAAAGTTTATTTCACACTGATGTACAACCAATGAATAAGTTTTCCCTATTTTTTAATAAAAGAATCCACCCTATTTTATTACAGGTATGTATAACGTTAACTTGTATTAATGCATTTTTTTCTTTAGATTGTAAAGATGTCTTTTGATCAAGCTTCACTTCAAAGAAACCGCACGCGCTGGTCAGGAAAACCTCCACCTAAGCTACAAGCTCCATCATTAAATATATTCAGCCTGTTTTCCATATTAAACAGAAATGTGTTAAAATGATTACATCACGTCCCCGCAGGTGCACATGAAGGTCGGATCTATATATTACTCCTGATACTTCAATCCACATGTGGGTGTAATTACAGTATATATAGCGGTGGGCTGTGGTATACTGTCGAATAGTTACTGTCCACTAATTGGAGTCAAGTGAATTACTATTTGATTTTTATATTTTTTATAGTATTAGAGACCTTAGGCCTTAGTGTATAGCTACATATTTTTTATGTTATTTAAAAAAATTTAAGTTCAACCAAAACATCAGTCTAACATCAGGTTGATCATATTAGTCTGAACATGTAGAAATAAATGTATTGCATGTACACAATGAATTACTTCCTTATCCCATCCTGGAAAACTTACTTGCATATTTTTCCAGAATCCTCTAGTGGAGCCTACTAGTCTATAAGTCTCTACAAGACGACCTTAATTTGCAAAGTCTTCTGAAGGAGAACTCTTACGTTCTGAAATTAGTCAAAAGCCAATCTACTTCTATACTGTACTGAAGAGATGCAATAACATCCAACCAGTGCTGTCTACAGTTGGGAATCTGTTCCTTCTGCATAATGTCATTAGGCTTTCCTGAAAGTCATGCTTGATGTTAAGGGAGCTGCCTTACAAGGTAGCTAAAAGAGGTGTAGGTTTCCTTTTTCCATCATGGAAAATGTATTTGCATGTTAAGCATTATAGTGTAATATCATAGCAAATAAAGATAAATAAAGATGCAGGTTTATCAAGTCTAACCTACAATCTGACAGTTTCAATCTAGAGAAAGGGGGAAAAATAGGAAGGACTTCAAATATGGGAGTCAGAATAAATCCCTAAATCAACAGCCCATTTGGAAAATCTAGTTCCCATAACATGTGGTGGTGCTGCTTTCAAGTTATCCAGATCAGCAGAGTGTTCCAAGGTCTCACTGCCCTTACCGTAAAGAATCCCTCCAGTCATTAAGAGTACTCTTTGTCCTTGTTAAGGCAAACAGTAGGAGCGAAAAGATAATGAGAAAGATCCCTGTACTGTTCATTCAAGTTTCTACATTGAAAGTAGTTTCCCCCCTAAACATCTATATCCATACTGAACAGTTAATTCCTCTAAATGATATTGGTCACCCTCCTCTGCCATACTTCAGCTATGTTCTTCCTATACACTAGTGCCTAAAATTGACTAGTGATTTATGTAAGATTTATGTAGGGGTAGAATGAATGAGCACCTGTTCCTCTCTTTTTCTGATTCAGCAATATGCTGCAATTGACTCTTATGGGATGTATAAAAGATACATTGATGAACTGTAACTAGAAGGGGATGGTTTAAAAGAGCCTTCTGGTGTAGCCTCAAACCATATGCCAGAGATCATGGAAAAGAGAAAAATGTGTGGATGCAAGTGCCAAGGTAGATATGACCAGGTTGAGGTGTATGTAACAGAAGGCTACAGACCAGATAGAGCAACTTGAGGACAAAAATGTATTTTCAATACATATGCAGATACATCACAGGGTGTTGCAGCTCTGAGAAGAAACCTTCATCAGGGGTTTATTAGAAAGAAATGACCGTAGATGCACTGCACAATGCTTGTCATTATATGCCATTATCATTTGGTGAAGCCTAGGAAGCTCCATATGCTTTCTGTTGATAACCCCATAGAAAGCCTTACTAGAGCTAACAGTCTCATTCACGATAGTGAATGAAACGATATGGGATTGGCAGCATTAGGCCCCATGTACACGACTGTATTGGGGCCTTGTTCTGGCCTCAATCTCTAATTTATAGATTGAAGTCATTCGGTTGTTGAAGTCTATCATACCAGTTATTCAAATACTTTAATATATCCAAAACTCGGTGACCTATTGATTTTCTAGTTTTATACATAACATTGGTCTAATTTCTTTCTGATAATAAGGAGATCATTTTAGGGCTAATTAGTGCATAACTTGGTTAAGTCTAAAATATTGAATAGTATTTAATTCACCCCTGGTGTCTAATAGTAGAATGCATTACATTACAGATAATGTAACTTGTACCTTTTATACGTATTACAAGTGACTGGTCTGTGCATCAGATCCTAATAATTTAGTTGAATTTCAGTTTGCAATATTTTGCCATTGAACTCCCAAAATGTAAAAGCTTTAGTTCCAAACACATTTTGAACGAGTTAAAAAAAGAAGAATAAATCATGTTTTCTGTTAGTAGGTTTTTAGTATGCACGGCTTGTTTCCCGGCACTGTATCTCAGGCGACTGTATGAAAGCACTGCTCTGCTAGATTGTAGAACCCATACATCACTGCTTAGCCTTCAATGGGAACAAAATCAGGCAGAAAATACCACTTTATGTTAGTAAAAAAACATCTTTGAGGTCCAACTGTCCCCATGACAAAAGGTTTAGTTCCACTGCATCGATGGAACCTAGAAGGACCTTACCCGGCTTTTTGAGACAGACTATTCTATATTCCAAGAAACTGCTTCCATAAATTTATCGTGGCATAGGGCAACATTAAGTGATCCAAGAAAATGTCTTCTCCTCAAAGGCGTTAATGAATGAAGATAAGTGAGTTTGAATGAGTAGTAAATCTTTTCTGTCAGGATTGAAACATTTTAATTAGGGCTTCCAAAATCACAAAAATTACTGCAAATCGGGGTGACCTTTTCCAGCTTTCTTTGAGCTAGAATTACATTATGTGAGGCATTAAACAAAGTAGAAAGATTTAGAGAAATCTGGTTCTACGTGGAAGGAACCACAAGCTTAATATCCATATGAGTCAGCGTATGGTTTTATGGTTTAATACCGATTTGGCCAAGCTCTACGTCAGCTTTCTGTTTTTTTTCTTTTTTTAAGGTTGTTCTGGGCTATTTCTTTGTAAATGAATCTACTAAAATTATGTTCTTTTCAACTCTAAAATCTTTATTGGATTTAAATGAATCCTTTTAAAATTGATGAAATCGGTATAATAGAAATATTGGGTATTTGTCTGAATCTAGTCTAGGCAGACTTAATACATATACATATATTCAATTACACATATGGCTGAGTGAAAGGTCTACGAGCCTACTACTATTTTTTTAACTTGGTCATCTCCTTCCACTCATCTCAGCATATCTCAGGCAAAGATGAAAGGTCCATAATAACACAAGCTTACTACAAGGGGGAGGGGCTTGTGTTTATATGTATAAGACGACACTTATGTTAGTAATTATAATACCCTAGTATGGTGTTTCACATTTTAATGGCGGAGGGAGCATGCTGAAATACGTTTTATTTATGTTAGATGCTACCAAAGTTTGTTGGACCTGTAACATCTGTGCCAGTTTGAGCTTCAGCACCAACCTCTGTATGTATAGCACAGCAGAGGATGTGCTGTCGATAATGATTTTGTACCTATTTTGAATTCTGTAATTCACTAATCTTAACGCCACCCTACTTCACTCCTGGCCACCTTATTTGAATTCCACTGCATCCATCTGTCTCCTGACTTTGTTCTTGGCTGCAGATGTTTAGTTGTGATGGGCATGTTTTTTCTCCATTCACATTCTTCCTCTGCTCGCCTGATTTCTATTGTGATGTGATATTAAAAGGGGAAAATCCAGTCTGGCCTGGACCGGGAATCTAACATCCTATATGAAATTAGTTGGATATAAGTTTTCTCTGGAGCTTTCTACAGTATTCCGTTTTTCTATATTTTGTTTTTTTCTGTTCTGTGCTCATTTCCTTACATTCTGACTGTCTCTCTGTTCTTTAGACTTCTTTTTTTACTCATTTGTACTACGTTCTTCCTATGTTTGGTACTGTTTTCATAATACAGTATTTCACTTTGACACAGGAAGCGATTGTTGCCTACCATCCATGGTAGGGTTGGCAAGTAGGTAGGGACAGCTAAGTAGGTTTTATGTTACAGCTCACTGTTCACAACTTTATTACTTTCCTTGGTTGTTTGTCCCCTGTCAGCATGATTACCGCACCATTCACTATTTATACAATGTTAGGTTACATCAATTTCAGCTTTCTCATACATGCTAAAGAATAGTCTAATATGTCACAGACAGGATAGATACAAAGGATAGAGCCCAGTTGCCAGTGAATGGTTAAATGAGATACATACAGCACCTGTATGCCTTGAATGTGCCATTGCTTGACATTCTTATGCTCTTACAAACTTTATACTCTTTAACTCTTTCTCATTCATACTCCCATTCAGAAACACCTGTATGTTTAATGGCCAATAAGGTTAAATTTACTACATGGTTGGACCTGCAGATGCTACTTTGGAGAACACCATTATAGTACAAAGTATATAATAATTCAATTTCAAGTTTTTTTTTCAAAGAATTGACTTTAAAATTTGAATTTCTTCTTGGCGACAAATTCTGCTATATTTCTTAGTATGTAAGCAGAAGTAACAAATTTATCTATTACTAATGCTTGCTTTGACACATAAAAGGAAAAATTCAGAAACCCCAAACTATTAATATAATAATACTTGAAAGTACCTTTTACTTAAACTAACAATTGAAGCCATTCAGTCTTTTGAGAGATCCACTTTATCGTTCAAATCAAGAAGATGAAACTGTTCTCATACTTTACCGTTATTGCCGTGTTTCTATGAATGCAACAGTTTTATTATCAAGATGCTTGGCAAACTGAAAAAAATCCAAATACTGTTCAATACTAAACTATTGAGTTAAGTTAAGAGTAATTTTTGTCCTCAACCAACAACAAAATTTGATTGCTTGGTTGCTGAAGGACTTCAGGAATCTAATTGCATTGGCAAAGAGGTGTTAGAGCACTCTAAGACAATAAGGAAATCATCACTTGTGCTTTTCAGATGTGAAAATGAATTACAATGTGGAAATACTCTGATTAAATGACGAAGGTGACTTGGCAGATAAATTATACTCTTCAACACCAATGAATCACTTGTGATAATAACCAAATTCTTTAATATGTTGGATTCGTTAGCATTGCTAACACAAAATAATCCATGTATACTGGTCTCGGCTCCGAAAACATTGTTTCACATTTGTCTGGATTCCTGTAGTTTTATTCACACAGATATGAAAACAAAGTTACCAATTCATTTATTTTTCATTTGTTTTTCTAAAATGTTTTAATACAAACATGAGCAAAAGGATACATGGTACCTTAAGTGTAATGAGTCTAACGCACATTGTAAAATTTTGTAATATCCAAAATAAATACAATACAATATGGAACATGTAACTCATTTTTTTTTTTATTTTTGGTGTATAATTCAGACTTTTGGTAGGTCTTTATTGCTCTTTATGTATGATCATGTCTTTTTCCTAGTGATACATGAAAAAAGGTGCAATCTTTGGATTTTTTTTTGCAACTTTTTGTTTCAAATGTCTTCAATGAACCTGGATTTGGATTTGAGGCCATGGCCTGCATTTTTTAAGCACTCCTACCATACCCCATGGGGGGTTGACAACATATTGGAAGGCTGTCACACGTAGTGTTTGGGAAGCGTTTTTCAAAGCATCACAGAAATGCATGCATTTTACATGTTACCATGCATTTGGTTGGTTTGAAAGCGTTTCTCTTAATTGTTGGAAACATAAGCAGCTGTGTTAACATTTTCACATCTGCTTACACTTCCAGCAATAAAGACAAAACTGTTTCTAACCAGCCAAAACGCATGGTAAAACAAATGTAAAACGCATGCATTCCTGCAATGTGTTTAAAAACCGCATGCCTGGAAAAAGTTATAAAAGGCAAAAAGTAATGCATAAGTGAATGGAACATCTGTAAAATAAAAACACATAAATCATAGAAGGTGCTGACAAAGGTGTACTTGAGAAACGACAGCAAAAGTCGAAGTGAAAAGTTGCAAAAACACAAAAAATTGTAGAAAAGGAAAGAAAAAAACAAGCAAAAATAAAGGTACATGTCTCCCAATGGGTTAAAAGTTAAATAATAGGTGGCTAAGCGGCCGACGAGAGAAGTCGCATGTAAGAGCAGCTCCGCACTTACCCAGCGTTACTTACCTAATCCTGCAGATATCCTGCTGTCAAGATTCCGGGCAACAAGGTCAAACGTGGCTCCGGCCTTGGCCAGCGGAGAATGAGCAAGGCCAGAACCTCCGGGGCTGCTGCAAAACTCCGGGAATATGCATGGCATGGCTCACAAGATGGCGCCGGCCCCTCAGAACCAGCGGTTCCCGCCACTCTCCCCGCACCTGATGACCAGGAGCAGGATTTCGAATCTGATTTAGAGGACGCCGACCTTACCCTCAAGGAGGTTTCTAGCCAACTGCTGACGGCCATACAGACCTCAACCACGTCCCTCACCTCTAAGATAGACGAGGTAAGAGTGGATGTAGGCCTAATTCGACAGGACCTGCAGAGACTTAGAGACCGGGTCAAGGAAACCGAGACCCGCATATCGCAAGTGGAGGACCTGATAGCTCCCATGCCGGAACGCCTGCAGTCTCTGGAGAAGGCGGCGGCCCTCTGGGCCCTCAAGTCGGACGACCTAGAGAACCGTCTCAGACGCAATAATGTGCGTATATTGGGCCTCCCTGAAAGGTCGGAAGGGAACGACCCAGTTGCCTTCATAGAAAAATGGTTCCAAGACGTCATACCCACTGCAACACTGTCTCCAGCCTATGCGGTCGAGCGAGCCCATCGCGTTCCCGCTAAACCACCGCCTCCGGGTGCGAGACCACGGCCATTCTTGGTTCGCCTGATGTGCAGTAAGGATCGCGATGCCATCTTACAGGCCTCAAGACGCATGGGGTCCATTTCATATCAAAGTGCGGACATTTCCCTGTTTCCAGATTTCTCTGCAGCGCTGCAGAAGACCAGAGCATCCTTCCTAGGAGTCAAGAAAAGGCTGCGGGAACAACAAGTGGCTTACTCCATGCTATTTCCAGCACGACTACGTGTGGTGTATGAAGACCGCACCATTTTCTTTGAGACGCCACAAGAAGCGGACAACTGGCTTAACACCAGGAGAAGGCCTCCTCGACGTTGAAACTCCTGCTAGCACCCGGGACTCGGATCTCTAAAGGGACTGTCGTGATAAGTACCCAACATTTGTGATTTTATGTCCTCTCTTTGTTCTTGGGCCTGGCCCCATATATTTTGCTTAGCAGAAGGTCTTCCGCCGTTACATATATAACCCCACCACACAGAATAATCGCCCCACACCTCTGGCCAAATTTCTTGGTGAGATAGGATGGTCGGATCTTTGGCGAACTAGCCACCCAGGGACTAAAGAATATACATGTTACACCCCGGGAAGGGAAGCTTTGTCTCGCATAGATTATGTTTGTGGAAACGATAAGGCATGTCTGGCACTAATATCAGTGGAACATCTCCCCCGTGGTCCCTCGGATCACTCACCAATACTTGCAACATTTCAGCTTTCAGATCAACCAACAGGGGGGGCTAAGCGCAAAATACACCCGTTTTGGTTAGGTGTGATAGGCGACCAGGATCGCACTCCTGCGCTTCTAAACGATTATATTCTGTATAATAGTCCTAACAATGATTACAGTTATTATTGGGAGGCACTTAAATCATACTTGAGAGGTTGCCTACAGTCTGCTATCTCACATATCAAACGCTCAGCGGCCAGGGAGGAAGAGGCGCTGGCATTGAGCTGTAGCAGTTTGGAGGCAACATTTGTAGCTTCTCCCTCTGAAGAAAACAGAAGGGCATGGCTCCACCAGGGGAGAAACTACTTAAACTGTCTCTATGAGAAAAGCAAGAGGCGTTTATTCTTCACCCAACAAAAGTATTACGAGCTGGGTAACCAATCCAGCAGCCTTCTAGCACATCTAATACATCGCAACACAGCTTCCCCAGCTATTCTTAAAATAATGAATGAAACAGGTACGGTGGTTAACACTACCAGAGACATTCTTTCAGCATTTTTGTCATTTTATAAAGACTTATATAGTTCCAAGGTAAATAGGACCCCAAATCAAATAGATGACTACTTAGCTAATATTTCCTGCAAGACGCTAGACGCTGCACAGAGAGACTCATTAGAGGCCCCAATAAGTTTAGAAGAGTTACAGGAAGCCCTTTCCAGTATGTCTAAGGGTAAGGCCTCAGGACCAGATGGCCTCCCCCTGGAGGCAGTAATAAAATACCAGGAAACGCTACTCCCGGCCCTGCTTCAGGTTCTTAATGGTTCATTTAAGGAGGGCTGTCTGCCGCCATCCTTTTATGAAGCGGTCATAGTCATTTTGCTCAAGCCAGGTAAAGACCCCATGGACTGCGGATCGTATCGCCCTATCTCACTGCTCAACGCAGATTATAAAATTCTTACCAAAGTACTAGCTAACCGGTTGAACCGGGTGGTGGCATCGGTAGTCCATGGGGATCAGACTGGATTTATTCCTGGGCGCTGCACCACAGATAACCTCCGAAGAGTGCAGACCATGCTACAGATAGGGGTCGAGACCGGGGAGGATTGGGCCTTGGCCTCGCTAGATGCGGCCAAGGCCTTTGATTCCATTGAATGGCCGTTTCTGCAAGGGGTCCTCCGGGCAATGGGTTTCGGCCCAGTCTTTCAGAAGTGGGTATCCATTTTGTACAAGGCTCCCAAAGCCTGTATATCTCTGAACGGGACCTGTTCCGATCAATTCCAACTGGCAAGGGGCACACGCCAGGGGTGCCCGCTGTCACCGCTTCTTTTTGCGCTGGCAGTGGAGCCACTGGCGGTGAAGATCCGGAGTGACCAGCTATATAGGGGCATCACATACAAGTCCCGTGAGGAAAGGCTGGGGCTATATGCAGACGACCTCCTCCTCTTTTTGTCTGATCCTGAACAGTCTCTTAATAGGGCAGTGGATCTCATCGATGAATTTGGAAGTTACTCTGGCTTAACCATAAACTGGACTAAATCATGTGTTATGTACCTACAAGATAGACCGACTATGGGCCTCTCAGTTGCCAGTCAGGCACTGGAAAGGGTGCCTACTTTCAAATACCTGGGGATCCTTATATCTAGGTCACCATCAGAGATGTTAGCTAAGAATATTTGGCCCTTGATCGCTCATTTCAAATCCAAATTTGAAATCTGGTCCAAACTTCCTCTTTCAGTGGCAGGGCGTATAAACCTCATCAAAATGGTCGTGCAGCCTAAATGTTTATACATGACTACTAATGTCTTTGTTCCCATCCCCAAAGCCTTTTTTAAAGACATGGAATCTATGTTTATCCCCTTCATTTGGGGGTCAGGTCGGTCTAAATTGAAATTGTCCAGCCTACAGCGTCCAAAATCCATGGCAGGGATGGCCTTACCAGACATATACTTGTACTTTCTAGCGGGGCAATTAAAACACTTGGGACCCTGGGTGGAAGATGGGATTCCTAGCACACCAGACTCACATCTAGCAGCATACTTAGATTTAAAACAGCTTTGGCACCTCCTACATGCCCCTTGCTGGACAGGTAAAAAGCTTCTTCCAATACACAAAGTGGCCAGACTTGCGTGGCGGGAGGGTAGACGCCTCACCCGGTACAAAGACGTCCCCCTGGAAACACCTCTTTGGGAAAATCCTAGCCTGACACATTTTTCTTCGAAACAAGGATCGATTTTTTGGAGCTCTCACAGGGTACACAGAATATCTGATGTTATGCAGGACAATGTTTTTATGTCATTTGAACAATTTTCCACTAAATACCAACTACATAAACACGATTTATACCGTTACTTCCAGCTCAGGCATGCCTTCCAGTCCCAATTTCCAGCAACCGCTAATCATATTTTCTCATCCTGTCCCCTGATAGGGGTGGTGAGGTCCCAGGGACCGGCGGGTTTGATTTCCACGATTTACTCTTTTCTTATTCAGGCTAAAGCCGATGTCAACCAGGGCAAGGCACTCTCAGATTGGAAGATCTTAATTCCCACCTTAAGCGAGGAGGACTTCGCGGATCTACTCGAGTCACACCGCTTTGTTTCCCCTTCCATTAATAACAAACTTATTCAACTTTATATAATTCACCAATGCTATCTCACTCCGATACGGCTGTACAAGATGGGCCACATTACTGCCCCAAGTTGCCATAGGTGTAACCATTCACCTGCCAACTTTTGGCACATGATTTGGGCATGCCCATTTCTACAGACCTTTTGGAAAGAGGTAATTGACACCTTGATAGATATAGTCGAGACACCGATTGACATTTCCCCGACTATATGTTTATTTGGGCTCTTAGAAGAAGAGCAATGGCCCCATCACACTAGAATTTTCCTCCGAGAGGCATTGTTTATGGCCCGTAAGACAGTGGCGCTCCGTTGGATGGACCCTCGTCCACCCAGATGCTCTCGTTGGAAAGCATTGGTTAATAACATAATTCCATATGAGAAAATAGTATTCTTGCATAGGAATCGCCCTGAAAAATTCACTAAGGTGTGGGGGAAATGGTGTGACTCGCCCCTCACTATGTACTCTACCTCTGTTATGTCCTCCTCGCTCGAGGCTTTAGCTTGCCCTTGATTGAGGAGCAAGCTTCATACATCTTGAACCATTGAACTTTTGCTATGTTTACAATTTTTGCATGTTGCTCCCTGACTGTTCCTCATATGCTCTGACTTATTGCGAAGCCATATGTTAAATGAGTGTATGCCATTACATGTGTATTGTTGTTCTTGTATATTTTATATGGTTGTATTTATTGAATATGCACATATCAGTGCTACTTATGCCATTTTATCATTTCACACCAATATGGTGCCTTCAATAAGGATGACACTGCACTGAGAATAATGTCTATGTATGACTACTTGTTTTTATTATTCAATAAACGAGTTTTAAAAAAAAAAGTTAAATAATAAAAGGAAGAGAAAAAAAGTTAAGGACTTGTACGTGCTGCCATGGTGATCAATTGTAACAGTGTCTTAAAGAGAGAATAGTACAACTGATAAGGGGGCTGAATTTTTTTTCTGCCGTCCCAGTGGGCCCCTCCAGCACTTTTGGTCCAACCACTTGCCTGGGTATACCAGGTGCTTGCACGGACCCTGACTATATCAATTGTTTACTGTAGATGGTCCTGACTTAAAAAGGGTTGGAAAAATGAACAGAGGGTTAGGTAAGGCGAAAAAATTTTTGTGAGGCTGTGGGGTAAGAACCAGAAGAAATGTTTTTTAAGCATTAGCAACAGAATTGGGTAACTTAGAACCTTGTTAAATGTTACATTAGGATCAGAAAACATGAAAAATAAATTGCAACTTACTTTTTACATTTTGGTATGGACAGTAACAAATGCTGCAGGCCAGGTATAATCTTCTGGATGGTCCAGTCACAGAAAAAGAAGAGTGATATGCAATGCTCTATACCAATTTTGATTCAGGTGCATTCATATGTACTTATATATGTTTGTTGTTTTTTACTTTTTAGTTTTTTAACTTGATAAATATTAAATATAGCATTTTATTTATGTCAAATTGATTGCTGGATTAAAGGGGTTGTCCGAGTTTAAAAAAAAAAAATATATATGTGGCCGGGAGCGGGCTGCCTAAAATAATAAAGATGTACTTACCTCCGGTGCCCTCTGGTATCCAGCGCTGCTGTCGCTCCGGTCCGGGCGCCATGTAAACAAACATGGCCGCCAGAGCAGTGCTGGACCCAGCTTCCGGCCGGCCGTGGCCGGGTACGCCTATCCGTCCCTATACACAGCATTGTGTATGGGGGCCGGAAGGTTGTCGGGTCCGGCCGGAACTGAGTCCAGCGCTGCTCCGGCGGCCATGTTTGTTTACATGGCGCCCGGACCGGAGCGACAGCAGCGCTGGATACGGGACGGCACCGGGAGTACAGCTTTATTGTTTTAGTCAGCCCGCTCCCGGCCACATATAGTTTTTTTTTTAAACTTGGACAACCCCTTTAATATATATATATAATATGATGTGTGGATTTCATTGTACTGTACATAGATTTAGTCATTACGCTGTTGACGTAAATAAATGAGTTTCTCATTACATGGGACATTTTTGGACAATAAGTATTATTATTTTAAGCTTATACAATTTTGCTACTGAGATAAAACAAATCCATAGCCAACATTTTGCTCTGATACAAATTATAGTGATGCTGGTCACATCTGTGCTCTTCATTCCCTCGCAATTTGTATTTTCTATATTTCTAGTGGAAAGAGGTCAGACTGGAGTCAATATCTGTATTTCATTTTGTAATCTTTTTATGTGAAGGAATAAAAATTCACTGGAGGAATGTATAATTTTGCCTGTTTGTAAATCCTCTCTAAGACCAAGCTTTGAGTATCCATTACAGTTTTGGGCACCAGTTCACATGAAAAACATTGCACAACTGGAAAGAGTTCAGAGAAGGGCAGTAACATTAATTAAGGTATTGGACGGCTTTAGTTATAAGGATAAGCTCCGAAATTTGTGCTTCTTTTCAGATTCATTGTCAGTTCAAAGAACTCTGGCAACCTTTGACTGTATTAAAGTCAGAATGTCTTCTTGGGAAAGTGCTTTGTCTTTACCAGTAAGGGTGGTCCTCAAAAGAATACAAAATAATGTGCTACAATTTGAAGGTTTTACAGAAATATTGACAATAATATTCAATTGTTAAAAGAATAAATGCCCAGATTTAGCAGTGAAACCTATCAGTAAAGCTACCACTAACGCTGGAAACAAGGACATCTTCTCATAGGTTCATGTTTCAAAGCACCTGTTACGGACCATTACTAGTGAAATTCTAACAGTTAAATCACTTATGGCACATGACGACTAACATGGAGCAAGTTAAATATATGATGATCACTCACTTTTTTGGATATAAATTATTCACATCATTTGTCTACATGTGCTTCACACAACTAATCTTAGGGTGTATAAAAAGAATTTACTATATTCAAAAACATTAAAGAAATGAGGTTTTGTCATTTTTGATAAACACGCCAGATATAACTTATAAAAAAAAGAGATATGATTAATGAGCAACTTTTTATTAGAGTCATTTTAAATTAGTACAAGTACAAAGTAAGTAGGAGGAGAACCTTGACATATTGATCAACTGAAATTTGCATGGAAAGATATTGTAAGAAATGAATTCATTGGTGGGAATTATCTACATGTTCCCTGGCTTATTGTACTAGTTTTTTAGACATTTTTGTTGAAAGTGAGACTTTTTGTTGCCTTATCAAGTTGAGACTTTTTGTTGCATCTGTCAAGTAGCTCAGGAAACCAGACGACGAGTAGGGAGAACCCAGTTTTTCAAATTTTCTTAAGGATTCACCTAATATCAAGACATAAATAAAAACTGTCAAGAAAATAAAGACATTGGAATTAAAATAATTTTATAATTTTCATCTTAATAGGAATTACTGTCTAGGAAACATTATTTTATTGCTTCAGTTATTTCAATTGTTTCCATTTTAGAATTTCTTTTGATTTTAACTTTTCTTGAAAAGATTTTTTTTGCTTCAAATGATATTCAAAAGGGTCAGACATCATTCAGTTCAAATGAAGAAAAGGTGATTATTGATATGTTGATTGTTGCAGTTACCGTATTTCTTACCTTAACCCAAGAGTTAGCAATGGTGAATACGTTGGGGGACATGTATCATAAGTCTGGCTTTATCTGTCTGTTTTTCAGGACTATCCTTGGATTTCCTGCTGGTCAGATGTATCTTAGAGGATTTCCTTATTGATACATGTGGCCTTTGGTCTTTAATGAATTTGCAACTTTTAAAATCAAAAGTCGCAAAAAGTCTCAATCAGTTCTAAGCTAATTTTTTGACTTTTTAAAAAAATTACAACTTTCACATCTGGATTCAGGTGAAACTCAGGGAACACTGCAGAAATCTAGACAATGATGAACTTTGAAGTGAGACAATTTAAGGTGCAAAAAAAGTTGCAAGTGTTTAGGACATTACTAGGTGTCCTAGGTCCTCCTCTTGTCTGTCTTTTGGGGTTTTCTTAACCCCATTTTTAAATGTGTTTTTTATCTGTTTTTGTCTGGTGTCCAATTATTTGATATTGGCTATATGACATATGTTTTTTTTTTCCTTTTGGTGGTTGACATGATATGTACATATGTTTAGACTTTTATGTCACTTGCAATATAGCAGTGGTTGTCCTACTTTGCTAAAAAAGTTGCAAGTGAGCATAAGCCTCATGAAAAGTCTCACAAATAAAGAAAAAGGCAAGACAAACTATGATACATGTGTCCTATGTCACTTTTTTTAAAAAAAAATTGGCTTATTTCTTATGTAATAATGTAAGAAAATCATAATTCTTAAAAAATATGAAGTATTATAAAGGTTGTTAAGTAATTATTCAATTATTGCCTCATGTTTAGAAAATGGACCAACCGATCAGAATAAACAATTTGAGCTGGAAACAAAAGTGGCCAGAGCCCAAATGTTCTCAATAAGGTGGGTATCCTGGGACACATATCTTCTTTTTAATCTGGCACTGCCTATCACTGTATTCCCAAATATGTGTGATATTGATTTCTCAAGAGGGTATTTACTTGAGTTCTGTTTAGTAGCTATTTCTGCTTTTGGTTGAATATACGGTAATCTACACTAAAACTTTATTGATCATTGATATGTGCAGTGTTCTCTGTGATGAAAAACAGGACTTGGAGGTTGTATATAAGGATATGGGAAATAAACACATTTGTACCTTTGATACTGCTTAGCTGTTAGATGAAACTCAATTTGGTGGTTTTTAATAAACAAACACCAAAAAAACAATAAAACCTCACACAAGGTGGATGTTAACTTTAATAAATGACTGGATTAAAACCTGTAAGAGTCATACAACAAACTCCATAGGTGTGGCAGTATAATAAAATAAAGCAAACATAAATGTGATACTCTGCATAGCAGCTGAACATATTGTAAACAGCCTTCCTATAGAGTGACAAAGGTGTTAGGATATTGGGGCCGAGAAGGGAAATTGTATTCTGGTAGCAAATCAGAAGTTAATCTCCAGCTGGTATAGTCATCTGTTGCCAATTGAAGACCACCAGGGGAGCTAAGATTTTGTCCCAGCTCTATGCTGTTTTATCGTTTGTACATTGTATTTCTTGTAATAATTTTCATGGGTGCTCAGTCCCGTCGCTGCTTTATTACATATTACAGTATGATGTAAGTACAGTTTGTAATGTTGTACTGATTAATACAAATTTTCCAGAAATTAAGGACTAATATTTTCCAATAGAAAGAGTTAATACAAAGCATGTAATGTAATATTCTTTTTACCAGGATCGTCAACTTTCCTTTTTCATCTTTGAATAACTATTAAATAGTGCCATTTATTTTTTAAAGAAAACAAGTTCACAATCCTGTGTTGGTTATTATGAAATAGACCTTTGTAGTTTAATTTCTAAATACTTTGGCCTTTCTGGGAGCCATCACATTGTTATAGCTATTATAAGTAAATATAATAATAATATTATTTTTAAATATATTATATATTATAATTATTCCTTTATTTATATAGCGCACACAGATTAGGCAGTGCTGCACAGAGCTTGCCAAATCAGTCCCTGTCCTCATGGAACTCATAATCTAATCAACCTGCCAGTATGTTTTGGAGTGTGGGAGGAAACCAGAGGACCCTGAGGAATACCCACGCTGCAAGGCTGTAATGTTAACCATTAAGCCACTGTGCCGCCCCAATAATTTTGCTTATATTTTTCCATGGCACCTTTTAAGGGAATAAATCATGTTCTCAAATATTTTATAGAAAGGATAAAATAACAACCTCCTAAAACTTGAATTTGATGGAATAAATAAGCAACTCTGCATTCTTGTTTAGGATTTAGCGGGAGGTACTGAATTTTACTCTGCACAATTATACTTATAACTACAATGTTATCAGTTGTTTTTACATTTCCTTGCTACAAATCATTATTTTTTCCTCTTCAAGACCATTTTACAAGAATGCATGTTATTTGAAGCGTCAGTAACATTTTTGAAAGGTTCCCTTTTCATGCACAAATAATAAAACATTTCATTTACCTTTTACTAACTTTCTACTGGGGAATTGAAAAAAAATCTGAAAATTGTTATCACAACATTTTCTGTGAAATATAAATTTTTCTGAAAGTTGATTAAGATTTTGGCAACATCAAATATCTTTTTGGTTCTTTTACCAAATTTGCTGAATAACTAAAATATATTGTTATAATGTACCGTATGTATTCTCTGGTTATGTATTATATGTTTAAATATTTATTTTATTGTGTTTTATTGTGCAGGTTTATGACAGCCATAGCGTTTTATACATGTGAGTTTGTTTTGTGCTATATGCTCTATTTTTTATTGGTACAAATTTGAAGTGCATATGATATTTTGATTACTACTTTCTTCTTTTTTTTACTTCAGGACAGAGCAGACTGACCGTCCTTTTCACAATATATGTAAAAGCTACATCTTTAAATTTAATGTTTAAACAGCAGGTTATCATTATATTAAAATGCTTTGCCTACTATGAATAAATTCAAAATATAGAAATTTGAATAACAGGCAGAAAAGATGTAGTTAAATACAATTAAAACGGATTAATGATATACAGTATGAACCTAGCAAGTCCTACTCTACATAGGGTCAAATGAATTGTAAGAGCAAAGATTATACTGACCAGCACAGCAACCATTACCCTAAAATATGGTTAACTACAGACGGCCCCCTACTTTAAAAAAACCCGACTTACAGACGACCCCTAGTTACAAACAGACCTCTGGTAATTGGTAATTTACTGTACTTTAGCCCTTGGCTACAATAAACAGCTATAACAGTTATAAGAGTATCTGTCATAAAGCTTTATTGCTAATCCTGGTTCTGATGACAATCCAACATTTTAAAAATCCAATTGACACAGAGACCAAAAAAAATTTGGCTGGGGCTACAATTATAAAATATACAGATCCGACTAACATGCTAATTCATCTTAAAAACAAACCTACAGAACCTATCTTAGACGTAACCCGGGGACTGCCTGTATAAATATGTTATTCTAGGAGAAACCAAGAATGAATAAGAAAGGGGAAGTATAATGCACTAAATATTAGATTTTGATAATATTAGAATTTGGATAAAGCAGCAAGTGTGAATTCAGTATAATGTAAAATACTAAATACATTATCCAAAAAAGTATTGCATGTGTCCTGTCATTGCATTACACTTGTGTCCTGTCATGTTATATGGACACAGCTTTACCTGCAGATAAATAACAAAAAAAATCATTCTGACATTTATATTCATTATTGTCTATTCTGAGACACAACTAGCCACTGCAGTATACTCTCTTTTCTAGAAATGGATTTAATTTTTCACACTTTCTTTCAATTTTAAACTAATATTTGTGAGTAGCGCATACATGTGAAGACAACTATTAGGGATTGTTAGTCAATATCTGTTACCAGGATCTTTGGGGTAGATGATCAATATAATATCTAACATTCCCACTTTCAATCTGTGTGAAGGAAACACTGCATTCCAGTAAAAACGGCCTACCTATAACAGATCGGTGAAGTCACCTTCATTTGTCACATGACCTGTATACACTAGAGATGCGTGGACTCAAATTTTAAGTTCCCTTTGCCAATCACAGCCGTGGCTAATAGCTAGGGGTGTCAATTTGCTGGGAGTGGAACACAGGCATCAATCTAACAATATGTCCGGCTCACGCCATGCAGGTGACTTGGATTCAGGTGGGCATAAGTTTCGAGGACTTTGTGCGAGCCGTATACAGGCAGTCCCCGAGTTACATACAAGATAGGGTCTGTAGGTTTGTTCTTAAGTTGAGTTTGTATGTAAGTCAGAACTGTATATTTTATCATTGTAATCCCAGATAGAACTTTATTTGGTCTCTGTGACAATTGGATTTTAAAAATTTGGGTTGTCATAAGAATCAGGATTCACAATAAATCTTCATTACAGACACCTGTGATAACTGTTACAGCTGTTTATTGTAGCCTAAGGCTAAAGTACAGTAAATTACCAGTAGCCAGAGGTCCGTTTGTAACTAAGTATGTATGTCGAGTGTTCTTAAGTAGGGGACCGCCTGTACTAACAATGGTCAGATATTTTTTATAAAGACTGTCATTGGATTTTTTTTTCAATTGCTCCATTTAAAAATGTAATTTTTTGTCATAAATAGTTAATAATCATAAAAAAGAATTCATGAATTTCATCTCAGGTATTCAGTCATATTGCATGTATTCACATCTGAGTACTTGCGGTTTGGAGGTGAGTGGTGTAAATTCTTGACCTATAAATTCTTCCATCGTACATTTGTGGGAACATCAGGAGGCGTCAGTGGTTCAGAAGGAAATAATATCTTCACAATATCCATCTTTTCATTTTACATGGTGAATATTTCATCTACAGAAATACATATGTGATCTTTAAAACTCCCTATATGCACAGAAGTGTTATTCATTTACAAGTTCCATTCCTTTACACTTATTTGTTTTGGTTGGTTCCACTATACAAAAAATTTGTGATCTGGAAGGAATATGTTAGTCTTGGCTTGAGGGAAGATTGTCTTCAATAGCCTTTGTTTGCTCTGGCAGCCTTCCTTGTCCACCATCTGTTTCTCATGTTTATGCTGCAAAAACTTTTGATGGACATGTATCCTGCCGATGCACGCATTGAGCAGCCTCGGCTGATAACACATACAGACCAGGGAGTGACCAACTCTGTATGGAGATCATGACCCGAGTGATACTTTAGTAAGGTGACAGCCACCTGTTATGTTTCCTCACACAATAATCACGAGGTAGCATGTTTTATTACAAGCAACACAAACACAGCTGATCCCAGGATCATTGGGCAGGATGAATCTCTAGTGAAATGGGATTTACGATAGTAAATAACAGTGCTTTGTGTTTTTCCTTTACTGGTGGCTGAAAAAGTTAAAATATTTCAGATTATGGAGAAGTAAAAAGTGGGAAGTAATAATGACTCCCAAATTAATTACAGTATGATATGATAATACAGTATGAAGATAAAAAAATTTCACCTGTCACCAGTTTTGTACCAGCTAAGAAAGGGAGATTTCCAAAATCTTATCTATGATCTGTTTACATGCCAACTTTTACCTTTCTCCACTGTAACTCATCGAAACTCCCTCTCCAAAACCACGGAGTGTGGTTGTCAACATATAATCCCTTACTTTAAATAACTAATTAGAGTAAAGGAGACTCCTGTCAAGGCTCGGGGTCAGTGAACACCCTGGACCACCACGGACGATGACTCAAGCCGACATCTAAGTGGCACCCGATCTTCACCAGAGCCTGCCGCATTGGATCATCCAAAGCATTCTTAATATCCACCCAAAGCTGTACAACTGCCTGGACTGTGACTGGGCCATTGCAAAATTTTGATTCTCTGATTTGGGTCCGCTCATCACTAATTATATAATGATACAGTATAATCTTTCATTAATTTATTATTCATTTGAGTTTGTTTTCTGAAATATTCCTTCTGTTTGGGTCTGTCAAACCTTCTAAGAACAATTAGGCCCCTTCCACACTAGCGAGTGTGATGCGATGAACTCGCATCACACTCGCAACGCAAGCTGCCGGGAACGCACGGCCCGAACGCTGCACCGCGGGAGTGAACTCAGCATGTCAGTTCACTCCCGCGGTGCAGGGTTCGGGCCGTGCGTTTCCGGCAGCTTGCGTTGCGAGTGTGATGCGAGTTCATCGCATCACACTCGCTAGTGTGGAAGGGGCCTAATTCTTCTGATTGGTGAAACCACACACTTCAATGATAGGGAACTTTATTTATAGTTTACTTAGAGGCTTCACAGCTTCCATTCTTTCTAAGCATTGATCTATATTCTTTTTCTCAGGCATATGTTGTGAAATTATACAATAGATTGATATAGACCAATAAATCCTTGTCGTTTTAAACAAAACATGTCACCCCCTCACAGCTGATTATTATCCCATGTTTTAAAACACCTTACTATAATTCCACCTCCTAATGATCTTCGAATTGTAGTCCAAAAACTAACCAAGAGCTCAAAAAACAGAAATAGCAAAATAGAGAAGGCATAATCACATTGATCCAAAGACTTGCAAGCATATGAGGAGTTACTGGTCACCAATAAACCCACACCTGGCACACACTATCTAAGATGAAACCAACCAGCTTTAATAATAATAATCTTTATCTATATGATGTCATCATATTCCATAGCGCTTTACAACTAACAGGGGACATATACAAACAAAATAAAAGGGGACATATACAAATAAAACAAGTATAGGAAAGGTGGACAAGGAAAGACCAGAAAACGCTCATAGAGTATAATTTTGCGGTAAAACAGCGGTTTTGGGTGAAATGGCTCACCAGAATGAGTTGTGCAAATGCCAGGCACAACGCTAGTGGAAAGCTTAGATATGATACAATATGGTGCTGCCTGTAGGCAGGATCCTCAGAAACGCAGTAGCCACACCGGTCTGGGTTAAGTGCATTAGGTGAAAGGGGATTGTCGTTATGGCGCACACTGGTAGTCATATTGATTCTGAATGGTCTTCACAAAAGGCATTTTATTGATATCAATTCCAAAACACATTGGGGCAGATTTACTTACCCGGTCCATTCGCGATCCAGCGGCGCGTTCTGTGTGGAGGATTCGGGTCTTCCGGAGATTCACTAAGCCAGTTCCTCCGACGTCCACTAGGTGTCGCTGCTGCGCTGAAGTTCATCGGAATTCACTAGACTTCATCAAGCCGGGCCGAGTGCAGGTAAGCGACACTTTTTTTAAAAAAATGTGGCGGTTTTTCCAAATCCGTCGGGTTTTCATTTGGCCACGCCCCCGATTTCCATCGCGTGCACACTGGTGCCGATGTGCCACAATCCGATCGCGTGCGCCAAAAACCCGGGGCAATACAGGGTAAATTGCCGCAAATAGGAAACATTCGGGTAACCCGCTGAAAAAACACGATTCGGGCCCTTAGTAAATGACCCCCATTGTGTAATCGAGATATCAATAAAAAGCCTTTTGTGAAGAATCATTTTGACTAAGTGTATGCCGTAATGACAACCGCCCTTTCAACAAATAAAATAAGACATTGCAAACTACAAACAGTCATATGGAAAAATGGGAGTGAGGGTCCTACTCATAGGAGCTTACAGTCTATGAGGATGAGGTGGGTGACACAAGAGGTATAAGAGCTGGTATAATGGTCCAGCCATTCTTCATAGGGGAACAGAGTAAAATAATTTGATAAATAAAGATGATGCTGCTTGAACCAGCCATCAGCCGCCATCTTGTATACAAAGTCCAAAATCAATGGGACTGGAGAGAAGCATGGAGCTTGGTATCTGGTGTTTGCCAGATAACAGAAAGGGAGGAGGACAAAGGATGGGTTAGCAAAGAGAAAGTTGAAAGTTCATGCAGTTAGCGAGTGTTAAAGGCCTGCCTAAAGAGATGGGTTTTAAGAGCACGTTTAGCTTTACACACACACAGCTCAGCCAAACAATTAAACTCTGTAAAGCAAGTAGCATCTCACAGCCCCAAGCAGAGCAGCCTGGTTATAGTTCAGGCACTAATTCTAAAACTCTCATACTTTTGCCACTTACAGACCTGTTCTATTATAAAAATTCCACCAGTAAATAAAGTGAACATTTGAAGACAGGTATTCTGAGGGGATAAAAAAAATTCAGGTCAATAATATGAGCTCTGAGCTTTGATTGATTACTATAGGCAAGATAGCTTATGTGTGAGGTAATATGGATAGAGATAGAGACAGACAGACAAATAGAGAGAGAAAGATAGAGAGCGGGAGAGACAGACAGAGACAGAAAGAGACAGATATAGAGATTGATAGACATACAGACAGAGAAAGTGACAGACAGAGAGAGAGACAGACAGACAGAGAGAAGGAAAGAAAGACAGAGAGAGGCAGAGAGATAGATATAGATATAATATGAGTTATTTACAGCTAGTCTAATATATAAAGCTAAGTGTTTGTGTGTATGTGTGCGTATGTATGCCCGCTAAAGAAACCTGCATTATTATGTTTAAATTACTAAATTTTGCACAGCCACTCCCTTTGACTTAGGGAACATCATAGATGTTTATTAACCACCATATACAGGAGCCATTGTCGGTAGATCATTAATATTTTGAGCTCTGAGCTTTAATTGTTTATTATGGACAATGAGTATAAGACAGGGTATGTGTGAGGTAATACAGATAGAGATAGAGAGAGTGACAGAGAGTGACAGAGAGAAATAAAGACAGACAAAGACAGATGCAGAGAGAAAGACAGAGAGAGACACAGACAGAGACAGAGAGAGGAAGACAACAACAGAGAGACAGAGACACACAGACAGAGAGGCATACAAGGAGAGACAGTCAAACACAGAGAGACACAGACAGATATAGATCTAGAGATAGATAGACAGACAGACAAATAGACAGATAGATGCATACTTACATAAATAAACACATAAATAGATATAAAATATTTTTTGTTAACTGATTTTATTTTGTTATAGCTAAGAAGGGACAACAGCTAGTTATTAATAAGTAACACATCTATGGACACGTGAAATTATTATGATGCTGTAGGAGTGCCAAAAAAACCGTTAAATTAACACAAAAATAGTACCTTATATACTCGAGTATAAGCCGACCCAAGTATAAGCCGAGGCCCCTAGTTTCACCACAAAAACCTGGGAAAAAGCCGAGGGTGGGAAATGCATTGGTCACAGCCTCCCCAGTATATAGCCTGCCGGACTCTGCCCCATAGTATATAGCCAGCACCTGCCCCCAATTATATAGCCTGCCAGCCCATATCCCCCAGTATAGAGCCAGCCCCCTGCTCCAGTATATAGCCAGCAGCGGGGGAAGCCAGAAAGGTGAGTTTTGATATATATATTTTTTACTCAAGTATAAGCCGAGTTTGGGTTTTCCGCACATTTTTTGTGCTGAAAAACTATGCTTATACTCGAGTATATATGGTAATTTATGACTCAAGAACATTCCTGCTATCATTGTCTCCATTAACCCCTTCAGGCCTGCCATTGGGCCTTATGCGTCCTATTTTCTCATGCCCCGTGCAGAAAGGACATTTAAACTTTAAACATTAAACAGAAGAACAGAACTGGAGATATTCACACTTAACCCCTTCCCGACGCGCGCCGTACTAGTACGGGTCCCGGTGCATGGAGAGGGCTCGCGGGCCGAGCCCTCTCCATAGCCGGTAAGTCTTTGCTGCATATTGCAGCAAAGGCTTACCGGTAACACCCGCGATCGGTGCTAGCACCGATCGCGGGTGTTTTCTCCGCGATCGCCGCCGGCAATGCTGCCGGCGGCTTCAAAGAGATGGCGCCGCATGGGCGCCGCCATCTTGTCGTGGATCGCTGCTCCCCGATGACGTCACGGGGAGCAGCGATCCGTCGCCATGGTAACCTCGGGTGTTCCGAACACCCGAGGCTACTTCGTTTTAACCCATGCATTACAATGTGCTAATTGCACATTGTAATGCATGGGGAGTAAAATCCCCATATACTGCCATACTGTAGTATGGCAGTACATGATAGGATCGATCAGACTACCTAGGGTTAGAGTACCCTAGGGAGTCTGAAAAATAGTAAAAGTAAAAATAAAAAAAAGTTAAAAAAAAAAAAATTATAATAAAAAAACCTAAAAATTCAAATCACCCCCCTTTCCCTAGAACTGATATAAAAATAAATAAACAGTAAAAATCATAAACACATTAGGTATCGCCGCGTCCGAAAATGCCCGATCTATCAAAATATGATAATGTTTTTTCACTATGTTTAACCCCGTAACGGAAAATAGCGTCCAAAGTCGAAAATGGCATTTTTTTGCCATTTTGAAAAATATAAAAAAATTAATAAAAAGTGATCAAAAGGTTGCACAGTCCCAAAAATTATAGTAATGAAAACGGCATCAAAATTCGCAAAAAATGACACTATCCACAGCTCCGTACACCAAAGTATGAAAAAGTTAATGGCCCCAGAAGATGGCAAAATAAAAAAAAATATTTTGTACAGGAGGTTTTAATTTTTTTAAATGTATGAAAACATTATAAAACCTATACAAATTTGGTATCCACGTGATCGTACCGACCCAAAGAATAAAGTAGACATGTCGTTTGGGACGCAGAGTGAAAGCTGTAAAATCCAAGCCCACAAGAAAACGTCACAAATGTGGTTTTTCACCATTTTCACTGCATTTGGAATTTTTTTCCCGCTTCCCAGTACACGCCATAGAATATTAAATACCGTCACTATGAAGTACAATTTGTTACGCAGAAAATAAGCCATAACACAGCTCTTTATGTGGAAAAATAAAAAAGTTATAGATTTTTGAAGTTGGTGAGTGAAAAATGGAAGTGAAAAAACTAAAAAAGGCCAAGTCGTTAAGGGGTTAAAGTTGTACTAAAAAAAGTGATTTTTATATACAGCTTTCTATTCGTGATTGTAAATTTAAGCGTGAATATCTCTGGTTCTGTCTTGTTTAATATGACACATGAATTGTGTTGCAAGGGTTCAGGAGATATAGGTGTTTGAATGTTGTCTCCCTGTAGCCTGTCAGCAGAAGGCAGAATACAGAAGAAGCTACATGAAACTTTCACTTTCGCTTTGCAGAAGTACATGCACCCTCTGCATCTGTAGCTGAACCTGGGGAAGTGTTATAGAATAATGCTGTACATATTTATAACATAGTCTGGTAAAAGTTACTTCTTATTTAAAAAAAAAATATTTGGAAAAAAAGCTTATTTTTTCCCATTTGTAGTAAATTATTGACACATTTTATAAAGGAAAAATATATGTAACAATAAAACTATTCTATCAAGTTAAAGTCTCACATGCCGTCAAAAAAACATAGTAAAAATTGTTATGATACGCAAAGCTTTTCCAGAGATATTGTGTTTTAAAGAATCGCATAGCAGAACGTCAAAAATTGACCTGGACATTCAAGCACCAATGATCATAGGTCACGAAGGGGTTAAGGAGTGAGATAATAACCTACTTCTGTTCTAAAAGCATTTATGTTACAATATTATTAATTATATTACAGTACATCAGCCCAGGTTCTCACAATCAAAACAAAAAGGATATTGTAGAGATGTACTAAAAAGAATATTATTCCTAAGTAGCTTAACAAAAAGCTGACAATTTTTGGGATTTTGCAACATTTTAAACCTTCATTGAAGGGAATAAAATTTTGTTGAATAGTTATAGTTACAACACAGTTTTCAGAGAGTCATCCACGCAGGGCCGGCTCCAGGTTTTAGTGGGCCCCTGGGCGATAGAGCCTCAGTGGGCCCCTTCATGGGCCGCCCTCCAGTAGCCACACTGCCGCCCTACCCACGTAGCCACACTGCCCCCCTCCCCCTGTAGACACACTGTATCCCCCTCCAGTTACACTGCCCCAACTCCAGCTACACTGCCCTCCCCCCCTGTACACACACTGTATCCCCCCCTCCAGCTACATTGCCACCCCTATCCAAATATCCCTCCGGGATAGAAAAAAACCCTCACCTTACCTCGTTCCCCCGAAGCAGCACAGGAACAGCCGCCATCTTTCTTCGTCATGCGGACGCTGTACACGCAGGCTCTGAAGCCAGCACATGTGATCCGATGATGTCATCATGTGCGCCGGCTTCAAAGCCATCACATACAGTGCGGAGAGTCGCTTCGGGGGAACGAGGGCAGGTGAGTTTTGGATTCTGCTTCTATGCTGCGCTCCCGACAAGCACATCATAGAGGCACAAAACAACATCAGCCGGAAGGGGATCATTTGTACCAGTGTCTTAAAGTGACACTGGTATAATTGATCCGGGGGCCCGAGTGGGCCCCTCCAGCACCCCGGGGCCCCGGGACTTGCCCAGGTAAACCGTGTGCTGGTGCCGGGCCTGTATCCACGTACTGATGTCCTTCATACATAGTTAGCATAGCCCACTATTTTAACTGGGAGAGTAAATCAACTGTTAAGTTAAGTAGATTCACTGGTAAAATGGTAAATAATAAAAACTATAACACATATTAGCTGAAAACCATTTCAATTAAGTCTTCTTTTCCAAATTTATAATAGGGGAAAGTACATCAGGGGAAAGTGCTTTAGCTTCACAGTCTGCTAAAGTGTGTAGGAGAACCCCCTCACAATGTGCTTCAACTTCCTCTATGAGATTACATAAGGCAGAAGGAAGCAGAATAACAGCCTGAGAAGCCGCAGCATGGAGGGGTTCTAGTTACAACTCCCGGAGCCCTTCAAGCTCATTAGCATAATTTTAACAGTTGATGAAAGAAGGAAGAGGCCATGGATAACAAATGTAAGAAAGTTATCACAGTCACGTTGCCTGGATCTATGAGTAGAAGGGGCTCTGCCGATGACCCAGAGTCCCTCAGGCTCATTCACATATTTTCTATAAACTATTTTTTTCTATAAATTGTGGGCATTGTTGGATATAGAAAACATAGGACTGGACTCCACTTCATCGGACGCACAGTGATTCTGATGGTAGGTTTCATTTAAAGAAACCTACATCCAATCAAAGCTGATGCACAATTTTACAAGAGGCAATAAAGAAGCATGAGTATTTTGGTGCATTTTACTTATTTTGATTTAAGTTTTAGTAAATTTGAGTACATTGTGTTCAGTATAAAGGCTGACTCACATTATATATGCTTTTGTCATGGAAAAGAAGAAAGCGTACCGCGTAATACTGAGCAATATTTCTGCCAGTTATAACTTACAATGGGAGGAAGCAATTATGAAATGTATATGAAGAGGACATATATTCTCAGCCGGCAATGGCTATGTGCAGTCATCACTGCTGCCAATCATCAGGGTGTAATTTTATTCTGCAAATGAGTAGATGATCTGAAAGCAATCTTAGCGGTGCATAATGTTTTTTTACATTTCCTATGCTCACTTACTTTATTTTATTTCCATCTCACATTTGTTCTTTTAAAAGCACTGAATATAAAACAAAAAAAGGAACCTCCAGAATTTGACATTTTAAGGATCTCTGTAAAGTCGTTTTTAAAAGGCAAGTAGAAAAGTGTTAATGTGCTGCGTTTTGGCCACTGCACATTGGATATAATTTGCTTTTAATGTTCATGCCAAGGTGAGGTTTTGCAGAATGTTGGCATAATCTCAGCAGCATTAAATATACTAATTGACATTTTCACTAACTTAACTTATAGTCGACTGTTGTTCAGAATCCTGGAAATCATATGCAATGTATGCGTGTGCTCTCCAGATTGAAAAAGATTAATTCCTTTGATCGTTACTCAACAGATTTGTCAATGTCAACTTCTTCAATTAGGTATGTTTATTCATTTTTAATGATTAAATTGAAAAAAAACTAACTTAAAAGGATCGGTATGTTCAAATCCATCATTGCATGAAAATGTACATAATAAATCATATACAGTTATACAGGAATAGATCCGACAGATAAGGCATAAAATGAAAGAAATATAAGAGAGGAAGTAAACAAACAAAAAAAGGGGGAAAGAAGGATCGGGTGGGAATAGGGAAAAAAAGCATGAGAGGGGTCTTTGATGATATGCAAGTGCATTAAAAATACTGTGAGATATTAAAGGTTTTTTTTCAGGATTCTGGAAAAAATTTAGTGGGTTGAGGGAGGAGCAGTGAAAATATAGAGATTGTACTTACCTGTTCTGGATCGTGGTTGCTACATCGCTCCGTTACTTCCGTTTTTCAACCCGGGGCATGACTGGTTTGAATGAACCCGAACTTGAAGCTTCTGTTCTGGTTCATGTTTGGATGCCAAGCCCAAACCTGGACCAGACCCCAAGCAGTGACACCTACAATCGGTGCTGGTACCAATTGCGGGTGTTATTTCTTTAAATTCCCATGCCATAGCCATCAGTGGCATTTCAAACAACAAGCTGAACTTTGCAGGTTCAGGTCCACTAATGTGGGCTGTACATCACCATATTGGTGAGAATTGTTGCTTTTCATGACATCCCCGGGGAGAGATGATCCTCCCCAAAATGTGGGCGCACAGCCAACATTCGTGGACCCGAAAACACAAAGTTTGGTACATACCCAAACTTTGAGGTTCAGGCCCGCTCAACACTATCAAGAACATCAATTCCTTTGAACACTACCCTCCTCTTCTTTTGTTGTCCCTGGTCCAGGGAAGCCATGTGTTCACAGAGGCAGATCCAGTGACCTTCCTGGAAGTACTGGAATGATGTGGTGATTCATAAAGGGGAATACTTTATTCTACAATTAACATCAGATAACATCCATACAGAACAAGAGTAGCCAAGGGATTGTAATGCTTTATTCTCTGGTAGTTTTTTTGTTATTAGCAGGTTTACAGAAATGGAACTAGACCCACAATTGGCTTCATTTTGAGGGACTGTTCTTTCAAGAAGGGATAAGGAAGGTGTCACAGGTGTCTCTACGATCCATGGCTCTGATCGCAGGCAAACCGTATCCGTTTCCGTTGAGCTGCCCCGTCCCCTGGCCCGCACTCACCTCTCCACTCTCCCACTCCCGTCTCGGCTAGGCCATATGCGTGTCCCCGCTCGCTAGGGCACATGTGCCGGCACTCGAGGATTTAAAGAGGCAGCACACAACTGATTGGTGCTGGCACTTCTGGGTTTCCCATAAAGACCGGATGCTCCCATGAACCCCCGCCGGATATTTGAGCTCATAGCCATAGTGAAAGTCTCCCTGCATTGTACCTTGTTCCTGTTCCCATTCCCTGCTCTGCTTGATCTCCTGTGACTTACCCCGGAACTGACCTCTGCATCTCTGCCGCCTGCCCTGTCTGCCTGCTTGTGCCCAACTCCGAGACTGCCCACGACATCTGTACTTGGCTGCCACCATGGGCTAGTTGCACCTGGGGAACGACCTGGTGGCACCACGCCGCAGCAAGTCCATCACGCTTTTTCTGGCAGGCTTTGTTGAAGACCGAGTGCCACTTAGATTCCGGTGCCTGGTGTTGGCTAGTACCATCTCCCATGGTGGTCCAGAGAGTCCACTGATTCTGAGTCCTGACATAAGGTATCAAAGACAATGCATTTTTTAACAAAACCTACAGTATTATCAGGAACGCAGAAATGAGGCTGGAATCAATCTTTAATTTTTTTGTCATATAAGATTAAATGTTATAATATTTTTCTTTCCAGTCATGTACTTCTACGCATCCTAACCCACTTCATTGCCAAATATACACCCATGATCCAGACCACTGGTACTCACATTAAGTATTACAAGGAAACCTTTATGAAACATAGGCCAAGCTTACAAACGTTCTCTGTTATTGAAGAATGGTTGGCATACAGGAAACATCAGATTGTTCTTATTTCTAATTTATTACATCCTTCAGATGGCCAAGTAGTTTAAGATGATGAATATGTTTTTAAGCCTAATTCTGACGAATTGTACTGGAACAGATAAAAAGCTATGTAATATGAGTGCACCTCTCTGAATTTGTCAATCAAATGATGTCATTTCCTGTCTCCCAACAAACCTCAAAAAATAATTCATAAAGGGGACTAAAGAGAACAAGAGGTACCACATAAATGCAGAAGTAGCCATAGTAGATGACTCCTAGTTCTTTGCTCTGGAAGGAAAATGTGTGTTTTAAGGTGTTGCCTTCTATATTTCCTAAATGCTCCCAAATAAAATGTGTCCTAAATATTTCCAAATTGTTTATAGTTCTATTATCATAGTTCTATTATCTATGAAGGAGCTTAAAAATGCCTATTCATAAGTAGATAGAAAAGCGACCAGATGACAGTGCACGGGTAAATCAAATGACAACCACCATCTTATTTATCAAGGAGCTAGCATCACATTTCAGAATTTTTTGCATGAAGAAGCATGCTCTAATGATTACTGCAAACAATTTGGTGGGCTTGGGAAATATATTTAAGAAGTAGACAATCCCTTTAAGCTAAGTCAAAAAAGAAGAGGCCACAGCTTCCAATGTAGTGAAGAAGGCGATAAACCTTTATTCACACGAGCATGAAAAAGCAGCAACGTTTTCGATTCACCATGACAAAGATTCACTACATTGGATGCTGTGGCCTCTTCTTTTTTGTTTGGACTGCAGACCCTACACATCAGGATCTTAGGCTGCCTGCACCATCTAACCCTGCGTTTGGAAACTCCGGAGGTTGATGTCTTTTATCTTTTTTTGCTAAGTCAGACATACAGATAAACAAAAAGATGGAGGTAGTATACGTAGAACTAGTTACCAATGTAAATGTCATATAATACTGATCAGTGGCTTAAAGGGGGTTCTAAATTTGTCTAGCGGCTGAAAGACATATACTCCCTCCATCTACCCTCCAATACAGACTGTGGGGCTCCTCTTGGGTCCTCCTCCCTCTAGTTCCATTTCAACAACTGTTTGTGTCCTGATTTGTTCTTGTCTTAATGTAATGAACATCTTATGAATGTACAGCACCAAGTAATTAATGCAGCTCTATAAATTAATAAAGAAAATATAAATAGTAATAGTTTATTCTGAATGATTTGTTTTTCTTCTTTCTGCATCCAAATATATTTTATTGTACCTTTATGCTTGGAAAATTGGAATTAGCAAAGTTGATCCTACAGAAGTTTTCAAAACATTGGTAAGTGTAGTTATATTTTGAAGGGCTTTTGCTCTATAAGGAGTATGGTGTGGAGACCCCCAATAGTTGGTGGTAGGAGTAATAACAGTATAAGGTCAGAGTTCTATTGTAGAATCCTCAAAGGCAATGTGATTTATGGGAATATCATTTTATACTTGACCTGATTGTTAAGGTCATATTTTCTTGTGGTTATTCTGTGGTAAAGTCCAGACTGAGGTATCCAGATGTTATATAGAAATGAATGATGTTTAAGAAATCTTATTTCCATGTATGTGAAGCTGCAACATGTACTATATGTTATAATGTATTCCTTATGTTACTTTTAACATCAAGGGTGTAACAAGGAAAGGCATGACCCCATAGCAGATTTTTGAATGGGACCCCCACTCCCTCAAAAAATATACATATTTGTTAACTTTTACATTAATACTCTTTTAGGCTACATTCACACGCACATATCCTTGCCGGGTAACCATAAGGCAGGCAAGCAGGAGAGCAGAAGGGGTGAGTGCTGCTTACCTATCCCCTTTCCAAAAGAAATAGTGCAGCACGGCCATTCTTACAGAGATAAAGCATCTTCGGAAGACCCAAGGCTGACAGATCGCCGCTCCCCAATGACGTCACAGGGAGCGACGATCCTAGGTGCCCATGCACCGCCATCTTTTTGAAGCAAAGGTGCCGGCAATGTGTAGGCGATATGCAGCAAAGACTTACTGGCTATGGAGAGGGCTCAGCCCGTGAGCCCTCTCCATGCACCCGCAGCCGACCCATGACGTGCTATTATGTCACGGGGCGTGAAAGGGTTAATACAGTTAAATTGAGTTAACAAAATCAATGATACAGTTTATGTTAACACAACCATGACAGCCTTCACAATACATATTATAGACTGCCATAAAAAACAAACTCTCTTCTCGCAAAAAGCTGGTTGACCATTACTGATCACATGCATTTCAATGGAAACACATATGCAACTGGGCTGAGCCCCGCGCCCAGGCATTTGCATTCAGTTTTTAAATACAAAGTAAATGCCCCATATGACAGCACCCTAATCAATGAATTCAGGTAATACTTTTTTCTTTTCTTGAAAATATCATATGGTATCGAGTTTCATGATACGTATCAAGTTATCATATCACACTCAAAATCCTGGTATCAGTGCAACCCTATTCTGTACAGCTGAGGGTTTGAGGTATGGGCGGGTAATAATTTGCACTTTGTCCTGGAAGTTCTGTGCACTGCAGCTTCAGTCTATGTCATTGGGGGTCATTTACTAAGGGCCCGATTCGCGTTTTCCCGATGTGTTACCCGAATATTTCCGATTTGCGCCGATTTCCACTGAATTGCCCTGGGATTGTGGCGCACACGATCGGATATTGGCGCATGCACTCGACGAAAATGGGGGGGCGTGGCCGAAAGGAAAACCGATGGATTCGGAAAAAAACACCGCATTTTTAAAAAAAAATCTGTCGCGGAACTTGCACTTACCTTCACTCAGCCCGGCTCGGTGAACTCCAGTGCGTTCCGATGCTTTTCAGCGCAGCAGCGCCACCTGGTGGACGGCGGAGGAACTACCTTAATGAATCCCGGCCGGACCCGAATCCAGCGCAGAGAACGCGCCGCTGGATCGTGAATGGACCGGGTAAGTAAATCTGCCCCATTGTGTGGAGATGCTCAAGCCTTGAGTGCATCCATTCATCGCTATAGAGGTATTTGAAGATACATTTTGTGCACTTATTAAGGGTTGAAGTTACATACAGCATTCTGTTTTGCAAGTATCAGTAGTATTGCAGGTGTCCCTATTGCCTCTTGTAAACTCTGTAACCATCAACGTTCTACCCGTCTTGAAAGTAACTTCTTTAGTCACGTAAATCTGAGTCATTCTGCCATCTCTGCCAACACCAAAGAGTCGTGACATCCGATATGCACTGGGGTACATCAACCCATTTACTTGGAGACCATTGAACACTCCTGATTTTGCCCTAAAATTGATACAATTTTGAACTAAACATGTTTTCATTTTGCTCAAATTTTTTACTGCAGATGTTATCGTGACTTTTAATATGTATTTTCCTTCTCTGCTAACTAGTAAAAAGGTGTGAAACGATCTACAGCAATAAACAGAAATAAACCCATATTCAGCATAAGGAACGCTTTAGCACTATTTTTCCTTGGTTGGTACAGTCTTGGCATCTGATTGTAGACATGAGTTAGGATAATGAAAACCATCAGTGCCTGGATGTGAGTATGTGCCAGGGGCGGTCATAACTCATGGTGTGAGTGAGGAAATGCTTTCTAATCCTTCTATTCCTGCAGATCTGGTCCATGGACTGATTAACAAAGTAAAACCTTCACAGAGATTGTGTGAGAAGTCATATAACACTGTGGTGCTTTCATTCACGCCAACTCAGTCACTGGTTGGGCTTTGTCAGATGGCACACCCCAGTCACATAGGGTGTTCCTGGCTGACAAGAAGCCCATACCTAAACGTTACACCCTTCACTAGAAGCAGTCAACGGGTTTCAATAGATTTTATGACCTGTAAAGCATACTCGCTCATTTGTTCTCCTGTCACTTGCAGGCTGGATCTCCTTGGGTGTCCCATACACCATGTTGCTTCTATTTCCAATCTGTCTTGGCTCTGCTAATTAGCCGTTACCTTCATCTTTTTATGAGATTGCTGGCAGTGTAGTAGAAATTAACCACTTTAGTCATGGATAATTTAAGTTCTCTTATTTTAGCTATATTATCATAAACATTCTCTAATGCATTTCTCTTCTTGGTTGTGTCAGTATTCACTATGTCACTGGATCAATTTTTAGCTTTTTAAATATGACAGCATGTAGGTAGATATCCAGAGCACAAGCCCCCACAGTATATAGATACATAGCCCCAGCACAAGTCCCCTCAGTATATATATATAATAGTCCCAGCAAATGCCACCTGAGTATATAGATAGATAGCCCCATCACATGTCCCCTTAGTATATAAATAGCGTTTGCACATGCCCCCTCATTATATAGATATATAGCCCCAGTACATCCCCCTTTAGAATATAGATAGACTCAGCACATGCCCCATCAGTATGTAGATATAAAGCCCAAGCACATTCCCCCTTAGAATATAGATAGCTCCAGCACATGCTCCCCCAGAATATAGATAGCTCCAGCACATGCTCCCCCAGAATATAGATAGCTCCAGCACATGCTCCCTCAGAATATAGATAGCTCCAGCACATGCTCCCTCAGAATATAGATAGCTCCAGCACATGCTCCCTCAGAATATAGATAGCTCCAGCACATGCTCCCTCAGAATATAGATAGCTCCAGCACATGCTCCCTCAGTGTATAGATAGTCCCAGCAAATGCCCCCTCAGTATATAGATAGATAGCCCCAGTATATGCCACCTTAGTATATAGATAGATTGTCCTAGCACATGCCCCTTAGTATATAGATAGATAGCCCCAGCACATGTCCCCTTAGTATATAGATAGCATTTGCACATGCCCCCTCATTATATAGATAGATAGCCCCAGTACATCCCCCTTTAGAATATAGATATACTCAGCACATGCCCCATCAGTATGTAGATATAAAGCCCAAGCACATTCCCCCTTAGAATATAGATAGCTCCAGTACATGCCCCCTCGGTATATAGACATATAGCCCCAGCACATTCCCCCTTAGAATATAGATGGACCCACCACATGCACCATCATTATACAGATAGCCGCAGCAAATGCCCCCTCAGTAGATATATAGATAGATAGCCCCAGCACATGCCCCCTCAGTACATAGATAGCCCCAGCACATGCCCCCTTAGTCCATAGATAGCCTCCCAACACATACAAAAAAGGCTTTATGAGTTTTGCAAGTGAGCTTGAGGGGCTCTGGGCTCTATAGCTTTTAATTGAGCCAGTTGCCCCTCTGGCTCATTTGCATACATTTTAAAGCCTTCTTTTGTAAAAACAAGGGCATAAAAAGCTAAAATAGTGAATTCTGCTAGAAAGGTTAATCCTGTTCATAGATTTTCTTTAATACAGTATTGTGCAAATAACTACTACTATGTTTGAAGCAATACAATCATTGGGGGCAAAAGAGAAAAGGGCTTAAACTAGCTCACCTCTCCAAGTACATTCATGGGATCACCAGGGCAAAAAACCTATGCGTTTCACTCCGAGGAGCTTAGTAATGGTACCAAAACCTATGCGTTTCGCTCCGAGGAGCTTAGTCATGGTACCAAAACCTATGCGTTTCGCTCCGAGGAGCTTAGTCATGGTCACTGGTCCCATTGTTTTGCAATCATTGGGGCATTTATAATACACAAGCATATCATGTGCCGCTGTATGATGAAGGGCCAGTCTCTCTGCATCGCTGGATACAACACAAGGCTCTCGCACCCTCATATATCTTGTGATCCCTTCCTGGATCAGAATTGCACTATTACCAGTGACCGTTCAGGCTTCATCAGTCACAGGTTAAAGCAAATTATTTGCTGAACTCTGCTGGTCTCACCACCACCTTCATAACAATCCACGCCCATTTAGCGTGCAGGTATTGTAATGGGGTAAATGATGGCAATTTCTGTTGGTTCATGAGGAACTGTGATTATTTCAGGGTTTCTAAGTCTAACACAGGGCCATAGGATATCCTGTACATATCACTGGGCCTCTAGAATTCCTATTCACTACTAGAGGTGACCCCAGATCTCCCCCCGATGGCGATGCCAGCACCAGTGAGTGAAGGTTGCTTTATAGCATAAACAGCATTGAATTGTTTGCGCATTATGCCTAAATACTAAATCAAAATTGTTGTCCGATTCCCAAGAGAACCCGGGAACATGACTAAGGACAATATGGCCCCAGTCCATAAGAGTCAAGGTTTCTCAATTATATCACTGCAAACAAAGGATATGTTGACTGGCGGCCGACAGGACATGCATGGCACAGTAACATCTGATTGTTTCCTGCTAATTGCCTATAAATGGGGCAGCTAGAGACAGAGGTGTGTAATAAAGTCTGGATGGGGGGCAACAAAACAGTGGGAACTGCTTGTCAGCCTCTCAATGGTCCTAGTGCTTTTTCGTGGACGTCAAGAACATTTTCACTGTGTGTGCTTTCTCTCTCATATAACCCCTGCTAATAGCCTCATTGGCCAGAATGGTTTGGATGGTGGACCCTTAATCGAAATGATCATCTGTTTATCTGTTTATGCGTGAAATGATGCAAAGTTTGTGATCTTTAAAGGGCATCTACCACCATGATGAAAGACTATGCAAATCTTCCTGAGGGGCTCAAGGCTCCATTACCAGCTATGAAGCCTGAAGCCCCTCAGGCTCATTTGCATACAGCCCTTCATCCTGGTGGTAGATGCCCTTTGTGTTGTCGAGCAGTCATTGATCTCTTGCATGATCACTACTTTACTTGTGTGTATTAAAATGACTTGGATAAGAATCCTCTCGTGTGTGATAACTCTAGTTTTGTAAGAATATATGCCTATGTTTTCTGACCTGGGGTGAAATACCTCTGTTTCGATACTTTATGGGAAGTGCATGAACTTGGCAGGACTAGACCCACATTAAACGGAGCTTCAGATTCAGATCATTGCCTACCATTATGCAGTGAGAGCTCTAGGCTTGCCTTATGTATAACGGCAAATATTAGTCTTCAATACACTGGTAGAACATTTAACATTTTTATTGGCGTTTTGACTTTATAAAATAAAAAAAAAAAACATAATATCACAAGATTTATGCTCCTCCATTTGACTGTGAGTAAATATGATATCATAACCAGCATGATCAGTGTAGCATTTCGCAAGGCTGTTCTTTTCCTAATCTTAAAGACATATCAATATGGTCTCGCTCATATAAGTGGAGACCTAACATAGTGGATTTCCAGAAAGGGAATTATGTAGGGATACCATGTGCAGTCTTTCAGAGTATGCTCGTGGTTGTTAAAGCATATTATTTCACAATCAGGTTTAGTTTGTTACAGCTTGGTAACTTTGTTCAAACCAAAGAGTCTGCAATACAAAACTGGTTTATAAATTCAGAGTTTTCACGTAAATCCCCTAGGATCAGTCAAGTTTTGGAGGAAATGATCAAATAATGAAACATACATGGACACAAACATTTTTTCACTAAACTGTAATCTAAGAAAGACAAAAAAAGGCCCTTGGAGTAGTAATTGGGCCAATGTGGTTTTCTCCTCTTTATAGGGATATCATGAGCACAGGTAGTGCAATGAATCCATTATGGGGCCTCATTATTATTATTATTATCTTCATTTATCTTGATGCCAACTGCTCAATGACTATAGATGTCATTTGAAACAGGGCTCTAGTCTCTAGCAACAGGAACAGGAACAGGACCAGGTTTCTTATTTATCATCGCTTCTGCCCTCTCCTTTCTTCCCTACATAGTGATGAAGTAGTATTTTACACTGAATACTGGGGCTGGCACTGCCACCGGCTCAATAGACCCGTTGTTCAAATTGGTCTGCAATGGTTAATCAGAGCCAATACAGCTTTGATCAGACCCCACAGAGGGTCATTTCCCCCAGTAACTGTGGCTCTTATAGATGCCACAGTTACAGGGGTAAACTTGAAAGAAAAAGAAAATCAAAATGAAAATAAATAAATAAATAAAATGAAAATGGCCCACAGGGGTCTTTTATGACCACATGGGGTACATATAAAGTAAAAAGATACACATATTACCATATATACTCGAGTATAAGCCAACCCGAGTATAAGCCGAGACCCCTAATTTTACTACCAAAAACTGGGAAAACCTATTGACTGGAGTATAACCCAAGGGTGTAGTATACAGCCTGCCCTGCCCCAAGTGGTATACAGCCTGCCCTGCCCCAAGTGGTATACAGCCTGCCGCAAGTGGTATACAGCCTTCCCCAAGTGATATACAGCCTGCCCTGCCCCAAATAGTATACAGCCTGCCCTGCCCCAAGTAGTATACAGCCTGCCCTGCCCCAAGTGGTATACAGCCTGCCCTGCCTCAAGTGGTATACAGCCTGCCTTGCCCCAAGTGGTATACAGCCTGCCCTGCCCCAAGTGGTATACAGCCTGCCCTGCCCCAAGTGGTATACAGCCTGCCCTGCCCCAAGTGGTATACAGCCTGCCACAAGTGGTATACAGCCTTCCCCAAGTGGTATACAGCCTGCCCTGCCCCAAATAGTATACAGCCTGCCCTGCCCCAAGTAGTATACAGCCTGCCCTGCCCCAAGTGGTATACAGCCTACCCTGCCCCAAGTGGTATACAGCCTGCCTTGCCCCAAGTGGTATACAGCCTGCCCTGCCCCAAGTGGTATACAGCCTGCCCTGCCCCAAGTGGTATACAGCGTGCCCCAAGTATGCCAAGCTAATAAAAAAGATAAACTTAATATTCACCCTCCGACGATACTCTTCTTTAATACTCGGCACGGCTCCCAGTCCTCGGCGGCGGCTTCTCTCTGCATTCTTCACTAGCCGGCAGTCGAATTCATGCGAGCTGCCGGCGGGCGCGCACTATGATATCAGCGGCGACACCGCCGCATCATAGTGTGGGCCCGCCGGCAGCTTGCATGCATGCGACTGCCGGCTGGTGAAGAATGCAGAGAGAAGCAGAAGCCGACGCTAAGGACCGGGAGCCGTCGCCGATGATCCGGGAGCCGCCGCTGAGGATCCGGGTGCCGGAGGGTGAGTATTAATTTTTTTTAATTGACTCGTGTATAAGCCGAGGTAAGATTTTTCAGCACATTTTTTGTGCTGAAAAACTTGGCTTATACACGAGTATCTACGGTACATATCTATATATCTATATCTATCTATATATATATATATATATATATATATATATGTATATATATATATATATATATATATACATACACTCACCGGCCATTTTATTAGGTACACCATGCTAGTAACGGGTTGGACCCCCTTTTGCCTTCAGAACTGCCTCAATTCTTCGTGGCACAGATTCAACAAGGTGCTGGAAGCATTCCTCAGAGATTTTGGTCCATATTGACTTGATGGCATCACACAGTTGCCACAGATTTGTCGGCTGCACATCCATGATGCGAATCCCCCGTTCCACCACATCCCAAAGATGCTCTATTGGATTGAGATCTGGTGACTGTGGAGGCCATTTGAGTCCAGTGAACTCATTGTCATGTTCAAGAAACCAGTCTGAGATGATTCCAGCTTTATGACATGGCGCATTATCCTGCTGAAAGTAGCCATCAGATGTTGGGTACATTGTGGTCATAAAGGGATGGACATGGTCAGCAACAATACTCAGATAGGCTGTGGCGTTGCAACGATGCTCAATTGGTACCAAGGGGCCCAAAGAGTGCCAAGAAAATATTCCCCACACCATGACACCACCACCACCAGCCTGAACCGTTGATACAAGGCTCCGTGATACAAGGATCCATGCTTTCATGTTGTTGATGCCAAATTCTGACCCTACCATCCGAATGTCGCAGCAGAAATCTAGACTCATCAGACCAGGCAACATTTTTCCAATCTTCTACTGTCCAATTTCGATGAGCTTGTGCAAATTGTAGCCTCAGTTTCCTGTTCTTAGCTGAAAGAAGTGGCACCCGGTGTGGTCTTCTGCTGCTGTAGCCCATCTGCCTCAAAGTTCGACGTACTGTGCGTTCAGAGATGCTCTTCTGCCTACCTTGGTTGTAACGGGTGGCGATTTGAGTCACTGTTGCCTTTCTATCAGCTCAAACCAGTCTGCCCATTCTCAACTGACCTCTGGCATCAACAAGGCATTTCCGCCCACAGAACTGCCGCTCACTGGATGTTTTTTTCTTTTTCGGACCAATGCACTGAGTTGCCGCCATGTGATTAGCTGATTAGAAATTAAGTGCTAATAAAGTGGCCGGTGAGTGTATGTATATATATATATAATTCCCACTATAATATGAAAAAATCACAATTTTTGGAATGTTTACCCAAGGCTGTATACATCAAAATGACAGTCACACACTACAGAATTAATTTAGAATGATCATCTTAGGTAAAATTGTTAAATAAAAAAAGTACCACATATTACAAAAAAGCCTGCATTTCCACTTTTTGTAAAAAATGAAAAAGGTAGTACGCAAAAAACCAAAAGAAGTTAAGGGCCATAAACCACTACACAAAAAAATGTACTGAAAATGCTGAGTAATTCAATTCTATTCAGGCCTCATCATTAAGGGGTTAAAATACACTATACTTAAAGTTTTCCATTCAACCCCTTGGATGATGCCTATTCTATTATTGATTGGGGCTGGGCAGTAGGGGTCTCAGTGTTCAAATATTAATTCTCTAGTATAACAAGTACCAATATACATATCCTTATCCAATGGAAAGGGGGTAACTTTCACTTGTCCAATAAATCCTTAAAGGGTTAAACTGAAATTAGTTGAATTTAAACAGATTTTTACAAATAAAAATTAGATTTTTTTATTGTAATAAAGGTTACTATAAGGTCACTTTTGATTGTGAAAGAGTTAAAACAGTTTACAATGGCAGTAGATCACCTGGGGAATGTAAATCCTGGAACTACAAAAGTCTTATGTTTCATGGTTGCATAAAGGGAGTAGGCAGGTCCAAAGACAGTAGAACTTTATTATCCCCATGAATTTTACAATTTGCCACAAATGAGCGGCCCCTTGTAATGATGCGGGCCAAAGGACCTATTCATCTGCTTATGGAAATCACAAAGGGAGTTTTAAAAAAAAGTTGCATGGGCTTCCATAATTAATTGGAACATAAAACAGAATTGAGAATGTGCTGATTGGTTGAATTATAGCATTCCGATTCAGTGTTTAATTCTTAGTGGTTGAGGTTGATAGATGCCATCTGCTCTGGACCGGGGGGGGGGGGATACTACCAGCTAATATGCAGAGATGGGCCGGGTGAAGAATAATTCAGGCTGAGCAGATATTAGTGAAGGTTCTGCAGAAAAAGCAGGCTATGTAGTTGACATTTTGATTATGAATCAGAACAGATGGCTCGGGTTTTAATTTTAGAGCGATACAGTGATATTCCTCTGGATTTTAACGTCAAATAAAGGGACTTTTGTACAATATTCTAATTACCGCCTCTTATTACCTTGTGTTCTCTCTTTTAATCGCCCGTGTGCTTGCAGTATGTTAGTTCTCATATTTTTGTGTGCCCCCTGCTCTTAATCTTTTCTATTTTCTAGTTATATATAGAAAAACATATGCTCGACATGGAAATGTTCAGGGAATGTTGAAATAAAGGATATGGAAACATCAGAAAAAGAAACAAAATTACCTAAAAATGTTCAAGCCAGAACATTTGCTTATCTCAGGTAATGTACAGTATGTACTGTGGTTAAAGGGAACCTGTCACCACATTTTTCACTAATGCAGCAAGTGATCGGTTCCCTTGGAGCCCTATTAACTAAAGGCCAGCCTTCCGTTAGTTAAGAACTGTTTCCTTCACATCCCAATAAAATCAACTTTGCTCTTTTACCTGGCATACAGCTCAAGTCAGATGTGATGTGGCCTCCTCCATCCAGTTCGGTGGTTCCTCCTCATGCTTATGCTTCTTCTAACTTTTCGGTACTTTATGTCATGTGACCAGGTTGGTATTATTTAAGTTCCGTTACCAGCTAACATTTGCAAAATCTACCACATATCTGATCAAATTAAATCACAGCATGCCTCCATTGACATCTATTTCTACCCATGTCTCCATGGAGGCATGCTGTGATTTCCTGTGATCAGATATATACCTGGGGAAAATTTGGCAAATGTTAGGGGGTAAAGGACCTTAAATGATGCTGTTCACATCACATGAAGTCCTGAATGATGTAACAGAGCTTTCTCTCTCTTTCTCTCAATGTTCCAGCAAGGCACAGTGTCATTTGATTGACTATTTCCTACATAGATGTATATGTCTGTAGTTATATATTGCCCGACGATACCGATGGTATCAGTGAGACCGGTTAATCAGGACTAGGGCGGCAGCGTAGTGGAATGAACACTATATATGCAGGACCCCATTAATATCACTGAACTCATCTTAGGTGAGTTGCATGAACATTTACAAAGTAATTTTAATTAATTGCACTCATGAATAAGGACTAAATAATATCAGTCCGAAACGCGTAGATCATGTGTATGGTCGTATTTAATACTATGAAATAAAATTCATCTATTTTAAGAGGATTCAACAAGTGCTTGAATACCTTTCCTTTCCTTCAATGTGTGCAAATCTCATCTTAACTGCCCCACCCAGCGGACTAACAACACCCTGCTGGCAGGGATCCAGGAAACGTTAAAGAAACAATGAAGAAGCACTAAAATTATTTACATGCACAACAAAGGCATTTTTAAATGAACATGGCAGATGTTATTGTAACCAGTCATCATGTTAAAATGAATTTTCTGATGGCAGGTTCCCTTTAACTTTAGGGAGCTAGTGGATTGCTAATCTATCATCTGTAATAATTCTCATGCAATGTCTGCTAGGTAGAGGTTGGAGAATAAGCTCTGTATTCCTGACCCCCCCCCCCCTCCTTTTAACAAGCCAAGTATTGTATCAATCACTTGCATTTGTTTGTCTGAAGGTTGTTCCGCTGCAACCTTCTCTTTTTGTGTTTTGCTTGCTTTGTTAAATTATGATATTATACTCCTCCTAGATTCTGCTATAGAATTGTTCTAACCTTTACTATGCTAAACAACAACTATAATGACTTAGCATGTCTTAGCATCAAAACGCATTGTTCCTTCCACTGTTTTTTTAATCTGCTGTTAGGTTTGAACCTACAACTCAATAAAGAAGTCTTGTTTGCATCACTTACCTCCGTGGATGTTTCCGAGGGCAGGAAGGTGTTTATTCTTTTACCTATTACCGTCTAGTGGATGAAGATTTGTGGCTGTGTGCACCGTGCTAAATGGATAGAGTGAATAGGATCTTGGTGATTGGGTGAGCTGACTGCCAACTTTTCTTTAATATAAACTAATGACAAACTGTGCAGATCTTATGCATATTTTTCCACTTCATGTCAGCAAGAAAAAATTTACGCCCAACAGGGTAGATTACCATTCTATCACTCTTGCACGTGTTTGCAATTTAGAATTTGGAATTTTTACTGTTCTTTGGGTGAAGTTTGAAGATTCCTTAAAGGGGTTTTCTCACAAACAAAAGTTAGGCCCTATCCACCAGATAAGGCCTAACTTGCTGATCAGTGGGGGTCTCAGTGCTTAGACCCCCACACATCACAAAAACGAGCAGTCTGATGGGATCCCACGTACATCCGTCAGACCCCTCTTTGCTCCCTCAGACTAATGGAACAGACAGCCGTGGCGCTCGGCAATCTCCATAGAGATTAATGGAGCAGAATGGTCATGCGCGGCCATCTGCTCCATTAGTCTGACAGAGCGACAAGGGGTCCAACGGAGGTATGTGGGATCCCATCGGACCCCTTTATTTTGTGATCTGTAGGGGTCTTAGCACTGAGAATCCCACTGATCAGCAAGTTAGGGCATATTCTGTGGAGAGGGCTTAACTTTTGTTCGTGGGAAAAATCCCTTTAAGGGCAGTTTCTGTTCCATAGGACTGGTGCAAATCAAAGGTCGTGCCAATATACAAAAAAAGATCAAAAAGTGATTCTGGGAATCGGCATGGGGTTATGAGGGATCGGTCCTGTCAGACTAATCTGATCAGTTGCTATGAGGAGGAAAGTTCTAGACTGGACCTGGGGGAGTCTGTGTGTGTATCTGGACCTTCACAAGTAATTTGATACAGTGCTGCATAAAAGGTTGGGACATACAATGAGACTGCTGGGGCTACAGGAAAATCTGTGTATTTGGGTAAGCAAATGCTTTAGTGATAGAAAACAGAAGCTCAACATTAATGACACACTGTCAGATCGGGTTGAAGTTACCAGTGGAGCGCCACAGGGGTCAGTATTTGGGCCACTTCTTTTTTATTTTTTTTATTAATGACCTTACAGAGTCAAGTTTGGAAGTTTGCAGATGATACTAAACTGTGTAAAGTAATTAATACAAATGGATTTGTGGAAACTAAAGGAATGGGTGTATAAATGGCTGACAAGGTTTAATGTAGATAAATGTAAGGTTATGCACTAAGTCCATGGAAATAAAAGGTACAATTATGTTGTTAACATTCAATTGCTTGGTAAAACTGTAAACAGCTGAAAAACACTTGGGGCTATTAGGAATGGTTAACTTAATTTTAGTGACCAGAGCCTTACAGCTGCTAATAAAGCAAATACAATTATGGGATGTATCAAAAGAGGAATAGATCCTCATGATAAGGATATAGTTTTGCCCTTATACAAATAACTGGTCAGACCACACATGACAATTGGGGCACATCTGAGAGTAGTGAAAACTGCACTAAATGCAGTTTTCCTGTGTATAGTGCGGGGTGCGCTAGATTCAGAATCCCTGCATTGCCCTGACAGAGTGCAACACATTTGTAGTACAGACACTTCTTAAGCACCTGTGTAAGCAGTTTGCACCTAAGGAAATGTGCAAAGTCTGCCTGAAGACTGGCACATAGCCCTTAGTTAATGTGCCCCATTGTGTACATTTTTGGGCACCACTGTATAGATAGGACACAGTAGAACTGTAACGGGGGCAAAGGAGAGCAACCAAGATTATTAGGGGAATGGGGGGACTAGAATACAATGACAGATTACAAAATTTGGGATTATTCAGCTTAGAAAAAAGATGACTAAGGGGAGACCTAATCACAATGTACAAATATCTGAACGGACAGTACAAGGATCTCTCTACAGATCTTTTTATACCTAGGCCTGTGACCAGGACAAGGGGGCATCCTCTACACCTAGAGGAGAGATGGTTTTATTATCGCCATAGACAGGGGCCATCAATGGGTTTGCACTCAATGGGTTTGCTTCTTTTTCTAACCTTATGTACTATGATACAGTTTGCAGAAATGCATGCTCCCTCTAAATCTGTAGCTTAATCTGGTGCAAACTGATGGATTGACGCTGTACATATTTTGGTAAAGGTTTATTGAATTATACTTAAAAAAAATCTATGGGAAATTTATGGGAAATATGTCATTTTTAACATGATTGACAATCATGGCCATGGCCAGTAGCAAGGGACGTCAATTTAAAAGTGTACTTACCTCCTCCTGTGCTGTTAATGGCCGTCGGAAAACCCGAGGGATTCGGAAAAACCCCGGACTTTAAAAAAAAAATGTGTCGTTTGACACGCGCTTACCTGCACCAGGAATAGGATAGTGAACTCCGGTGGACTTCAGCGCAGCAGCGACATCTGGTGGACATCGGGCGCACGACCTTAGTGAATCGCAGGAAGACCTGAATCCTCGACGGAGAACGCGCCGCTGGACCACAACAGGACCAGGTAAGTAAATCTGCCCCAATGTTTTTTGTTCTACCAGAAGTTTTAAAATTATAATAAAAATTGGTCAGTGTAACACTGTGTATTTTGGAAGGATAATCAGGAGAATTTATAATATTTTTTTTTTATCTTTTGTAACTCGCTGGGTAATAATGTGGATATTCTCACATTGAGCATATTTCACCCTCAGCAAAGGTGCTGCACCTTCACTTACTGTTATTTGCATCATTTTACCACTTGCTCATTTTCCGTTCTCTGATTTTTTTTTCTTCATTTCTCATCTGTGTTTTGCTTTTCCCAGGATCATAACCACACAAATACCGGCTTTCAGTATAACAGGGAGACTTCAGCTCTGGTAAAATCCTCCAAGTCGTGGATTTGTTTTTCTAGCACAAGTGATTTTACTGCACAAGCTTCAAAATAAATGCAATGTCTATGCCAAGGTAAATCACGACAACATATTTGATCTAATGTGTTGCTTTCTGGACCTGCCAATAATAAATCAATACCCCTGGGCTTATATAACAATCAAATGGAAGTATTTTGGTTGACAACGATACCCTTTTTAACCTCAGAGTACATTATTGTGCAAGCGTAAACTGATGGATTTCAATGAAAGCCAGCTGCCATAACCTCTGGTCCATCTATTATCCTTGCAACACGTGGAGCGAAAGCGGCTGCAATGTGGAAACAATTAAGCGATAGGTGGACCTCATTCCACAGTTAAAGCAAACTGAACGCCACCGTGCATAAAAAATCTCGTTAGGAAATATGTTTCTAGTTGTGGCTTCTAAAGTCAGCTTTTAAAGGTAAAGTTAAACCATCCTAAAACAAATTGCCTCTGATATTTACCTATGTTTAGTATTTTTTTAATAAACGTTTCCCAAGGAAGGAGATGAAGTGAGGGGCCCAGGGTATGAAAGGAGCATATGAGCCAGGCTTCAATGCAAGGCTATAAAACACGCCATTAAGTCTCATCGTATACATAGCTGTATATTGTTGTTTATATTGTTTTATCTGAAAAGGGTAAATCCAATATGTATGGTACAATACTTCAAAAGAAAGAAATACTGCCCCATAAATGCTATATTACAATATCTATATTATAATCAATACACGGTTCAAGATTTCACATGCAGCTACTGACATTTCTCTCGCTTGCACCATAGCAATAAATGTAAAATATACAAAGTACCATATTTTTTGTCCTTACTATAAGACGCACACCAGTCTTCTTTAGTCTTCCAGAAAAGGAAAAAATATATTTGACACCAATTAAAATATCCCTGTTGGTCACACAAAAGCACATCACACACAGACCTGCTACATCCATACATTTATACACACAGCTCTGCTGCATCCATACATTTACAGACACAGCTCAGCTATAGACACACAGACAGAAATAGGAACACACTGACACTGCTACATAAACTGAGCACTGCAATACACAATGGGCATTGCTACATACATAAATACACACACTGACCGGGCTCTGGTATACACATAAACACACACACATCTCTACTATACACACACACAAGGAACACACTGGGCACTTCTATACACATAAACATACACACAGCTTTGCTATACACACACACACACACACTGGGCACTACTATACACATAAACATACACACCTCTGCTATACACACATAAGGAACACACTGGGCAGTACAATACACATAAGCACACACACACACACACACACACACAGAACCCCCCTCCCCTCCTCTTCTTCTTATCCTGCCCCAATGCAGCATGTCCCCATTCTTGGCAGTATCAGGACCTTAAGTGATGTAGAAAACATGTGATCAGACACATAATTCTGACAACACCACAGGTCCTGTAGGCAGTGAGTAGGCATGTTGGGACACCCAGGAGAGGGGAGAGAGCAGTGCGGAGGCTCTCCTCTCTGGGGGAGCGGGTGCAGCTCTATGTCAGCACCTCACCCAATCTGTCTGGCAGCACTTGATCCTCCTGACCTTCTGTCTATAAGACGAAGACACTTTTTTAGCAAGATTTCTTCTTGCTAAAAAGTGCATCTTATAGTCTGAAAAACAGTAGCTAAGAAAAAAGCCCCATAATTCCTCCAATGACATACACCTTGATTGATATAATTCCATTGAATACTGCAATAAAAACCAATAAACTTAGACTTCTTTAAATTTGTAAAGCTTTGTTTCATTGCAGCCATTTGGTAATTTCTCATCAGAGTGCACTTTGCATCCCATATTGACAGAAAAAAACTGAAATGTAGATATTTTTGCTAATTTATCAAACAAGAAAAATGGAAATAACACATGGACATAAGTATTCAGATTAGAGATGAGCGAACACTAAAATGCTCGGGTACTCGTTATTCGAGACGAACTTTTCCCGATGCTCGAGTGCTCGTCTCGAATAACGAACCCCATTGAAGTCAATGGGAGACTCGAGCATTTTTCAAGGGGACCAAGGCTCTGCACAGGGAAGCTTGGCCAAACACCTGGGAACCTCAGAAAAGGATGGAAACACCACGGAAATGGACAGGAAACAGCAGGGGCAGCATGCATGGATGCCTCTGAGGCTGCATAATCGCACCATTATGCCAAAATTATGGGCAACAGCATGGCCATGACAGAGTGACAGAATGAAGCTAGATAGCATCTAAAACATCCAATAATTGACCCTGACACTATAGGGGACGGCATGCAGAGGCAGCGGCAGCAGGCTAGAGAGTGGCATGGCGACATACCCTAAATGGACTCAGGCTTCAAACCAATGGGTGGCAGAGAGGAACCAAAGGAGGTGAGCAAGAAGCGCTCAAATAATATCGGTACATGATAAAAGTTTGCCAGTATATTTTGTGGATTACACAGCAGGGTGGCGACAAAGTTAACATGGAAGCCATGAAAACAACCCAAAATTCTGCCTGACACAGCTCGTTTGATAAGGGGACCATGTATGGAGGCAGTGAACTAGTAGTAGATTAAAGGTGCTGCAGTTAAAACTATGTTAGTTGGATCTTGGCATGGAGCTGGCGCTCCGCTGCCAGGCGAGCTTTCGCCAATCCAAGCCCCTGTCTCTAGGCTACTCCCCAAACAGCACTTCTAAGAACCTTTTGTATAAGATCAAGTGTAGTAGCGTTCTTATAAGTTTAGGATATGCCGGGTGAGGGGAATGTAAACAGATGCGCAAGAAGCGCTGAAATAATATCCCTAAATGGTAAAAGTTTGCAAGTATATTTTGGGGATTACACAGCAGGGTGGCGACAAAGTTAACAACTTTGATGTGGAATGCCCTGTAATAGCTCTTGGGCGGTGTGCCTTTTATCGCCTAGGCTCAGCAGTTTCAGCACCGCCTGCTGTCGCTTAGCGACGGCACTGCTGCTGTGCCTAGAGCTACCGACTGATGGCGCCATGCCCACGGATGGTAATTCGGAGGAGGAGGAGGTGGAGGAGGGGTGGGAGGAGGTATAGTAGGCCTTTGAGACCTGGACCGAGGTAGGCCCCGCAATTCTCTGCGTCGGCAGTATATGACCAGCCCCAGGGTCAGACTCGGTCCCAGCCTGCACCAAGTTAAGTGTAGTAGCGTTCTTATAAGTTTGGGATATGGCGGGTGAGGGGAATGTAAACAGATGCGCAAGAAGCGCATGATGCGCATGGAGCTGGCGTTCCGCTGCCAGGCGAGCTTTCGCCAATCCAAGCCCCTGTCTCTAGGCTACTCCCCAAACAGCACTTCTAAGAACCTTTTGTATAAGATCAAGTGTAGTAGCGTTCTTATAAGTTTAGGATATGGCGGGTGAGGGGAATGTAAACAGATGCGCAAGAAGCGCTGAAATAATATCCCTAAATGGTAAAAGTTTGCCAGTATATTTTGGGGATTACACAGCAGGGTGGTGACAAAGTTAACAACTTTGATGTGGAATCCATGAAAACAACCCAAATTTCTGCCTGACACACCTCGTTTGATAAAGGGACGATGTATGGAGGCAGCTATATGGACGACTTTTGGAGGTAGCAATGGAGACAACGTGTGGAGGCTGCTATGGAGACAATTTAATTTGGATAGTGCCTGTATGTGGCAGTCCAAAACATTTTTCAAACCAGAGGAGCAGGTAGGTGGCCCTCCAGTAAAATGGGATAGATTGAGTGCCTGTATGTGGCAGTCCCAAAAATGTTTCAAACCAGAGGAGCAGGTAGGTGGCCCTCCAGTAAAATGGAATAGATTGAGTGCCTGTATGTGGCAGTCCCAAAAATTGTTCAAACCAGAGGAGCAGGTAGGTGGCCCTGCAGTAAAATGGAATAGATTGAGTGCCTGTATGTGGCAGTCCCAAAAATGTTTCAAACCAGAGGAGCAGGTAGGTGGCCCTCCAGTAAAATGGAATAGATTGAGTGCCTGTATGTGGCAGTCCCAAAAATTGTTCAAACCAGAGGAGCAGGTAGGTGGCCCTGCAGTAAAATGGAATAGATTGAGTGCCTGTATGTGGCAGTCCCAAAAATGTTTCAAACCAGAGGAGCAGGTAGGTGGCCCTCCAGTAAAATGGAATAGATTGAGTGCCTGTATGTGGCAGTCCCAAAAATTGTTCAAACCAGAGGAGCAGGTAGGTGGCCCTGCAGTAAAATGGAATAGATTGAGTGCCTGTATGTGGCAGTCCCAAAAATGTTTCAAACCAGAGGAGCAGGTAGGTGGCCCTGCAGTAAAATGGAATAGATTGAGTGCCTGTATGTGGCAGTCCCAAAAATTGTTTCAAACCAGAGGAGCAGGTAGGTGGCCCTGCAGTAAAATGGAATAGATTGAGTGCCTGTATGTGGCAGTCCCAAAAATTGTTCAAACCAGAGGAGCAGGTAGGTGGCCCTGCAGTAAAATGGAATAGATTGAGTGCCTGTATGTGGCAGTCCCAAAAATGTTTCAAACCAGAGGAGCAGGTAGGTGGCCCTCCAGTAAAATGGAATAGATTGAGTGCCTGTATGTGGCAGTCCCAAAAATTGTTCAAACCAGAGGAGCAGGTAGGTGGCCCTGCAGTAAAATGGAATAGATTGAGTGCCTGTATGTGGCAGTCCCAAAAATTGTTCAAACCAGAGGAGCAGGTAGGTGGCCCTGCAGTAAAATGGAATAGATTGAGTGCCTGTATGTGGCAGTCCCAAAAATTGTTCAAACCAGAGGAGCAGGTAGGTGGCCCTGCAGTAAAATGGAATAGATTGAGTGCCTGTATGTGGCAGTCCCAAAAATTTTTTAAAACAGAGGACCGGGTAGGTGGCCCTCCAGAAAAATGGAATAGATTGAGTGCCTGTATGTGGCACTCACAAAAATTGTTTCAAACAGAGGACCGGGTAGGTGGCCCTCCAGAAAAATTAAATGCATGAAGTACTATAGCAAGAGCCAGTGGGCCCTGTCAAAAAATAGCCATTTTCCTCTGCTTTACTGTACAAAGAGGAGGAGAAGGAGGAAAATGAGGAGGAGGAGGAGGAGTGGATCAATTATTCAGGTTGAGCTTCTTTCACCTGGTGGAGATTGGAAATTCTGAGAAATCCAGCCTTTATTCATTTTAATAAGCGTCAGCCTGTCAGCGCTGTCAGTCGACAGGCGTGTACGCTTATCGGTGATGATGCCACCAGCTGCACTGAAAACCCGCTCGGACAAGACGCTAGCGGCAGGGCAGGCAAGAACCTCCAAGGCGTACAGCGCCAGTTCGTGCCACATGTCCAGCTTTGAAACCCAGTAGTTGTAGGGAGCTGTGTGATCATTTAGGACGATGGTATGGTCAGCTACGTACTCCCTCACCATCTTTCGGTAAAGATCAGCCCTACTCTGCCGAGACTGGGGACAGGTGACAGTGTCTTGCTGGGGTGACATAAAGCTGGCAAAAGCCTTGTAAAGCGTACCCTTGCCAGTGCTGGACAAGCTGCCTGCTCGCCTACTCTCCCTCGCTACTTGTCCCGCAGAACTACGCACTCTGCCGCTAGCGCTGTCAGAAGGGAAATACTGTTTCAGCTTGTGCACCAGGGCCTGCTGGTATTCATGCATTCTCACACTCCTTTCCTCTCCAGGGATGAGAGTGGGAAGATTTTGCTTGTACCGTGGGTCCAGGAGAGTGAACACCCAGTAATCGGTGCTGGAATAAATTCTTTGAACGCGAGGGTCACGGGATAGGCAGCCTAGCATGAAATCTGCCATATGCGCCAGAGTACCAACGCGTAAGAATTCACTCCCCTCACTGGCCTGACTGTCCATTTCCTCCTCCTCCAACTCCTCCAACTCCTCTTCTTCTGCCCATACACGCTGAACAGTGAAGGACTCAACAATGGTCCCCTCTTGTGTCTCGCCAACATTCTCCTCCTCTTCCTCCTCATCCTCCTCCACCTCCACCTCCTCCGATATGCGCTGAGAAACAGACCTCAGGGTGCTTTGGCTATCAACAAGGGAATATTCTTCCCCCGTCTCTTGTGACGAGCGCAAAGCTTCCGACTTCATGCTGACCAGAGAGTTTTTCAACAGGCCAAGCAGCGGGATGGTGAGGCTGATGATGGCGGCATCGCCACTGACCATCTGTGTTGACTCCTCAAAGTTACTCAGCACCTGACAGATATCAGACATCCACGTCCACTCCTCATTGTAGACTTGAGGAAGCTGACTGACCTGACTACCAGTTCTGGTGGAAGTTGACATCTGGCAGTCTACAATCGCTCTGCGCTGCTGGTAAACTCTGGATAACATGGTCAGTGTTGAATTCCACCTCGTGGGCACGTCGCACAACAGTCGGTGAGCGGGCAGTTGGAGGCGGCGCTGCGCTGCCCTGAGAGTGGCAGCATCTGGGCTGGACTTCCTGAAATGCGCACAGATGCGGCGCACCTTCGTGAGCAAATCAGACAGATTGGGGTATGTCTTGAGGAAACGCTGCACTATCAGATTTAACACATGGGCCAGGCATGGCACATGTGTCAGTCTGCCGAGTTGCAGAGCCGCCACCAGGTTACGGCCGTTGTCACACACAACCATTCCCGGCTTGAGGTTCAGCGGTGCCAGCCACAGATCAGTCTGCGCCGTGATGCCCTGTAATAGCTCTTGGGCGGTGTGCCTTTTGTCGCCTAGGCTCAGCAGTTTGAGCACCGCCTGCTGTCGCTTAGCGACGGCACTGCTGCTGTGCCTAGAGCTACCGACTGATGGCGCCGTGCCCACGGATGGTAGTTCGGAGGAGGAGGTGGAGGAGGGGTGGGAGGAGGAGGAGGCATAGTAGGCCTGAAACACCTGGACCGAGGTAGGCCCCGCAATCCTCGGCGTCGGCAGTATATGAGCAGCCCCAGGGTCAGACTCGGTCCCAGCCTCCACCAAGTTAACCCAATGTGCCGTCAGCGATATATAGTGGCCCTGCCCGGCAGCACTCGTCCACGTGTCCGTGGTCAGGTGGACCTTGTCAGAAACGGCGTTGGTCAGGGCACGGATGATGTTGTCTGACACGTGCTGGTGCAGGGCTGGGACGGCACATCGGGAAAAGTAGTGGCGGCTGGGGACCGAATACCGAGGGGCGGCCGCCGCCATGAGGTTGCGAAAGGCCTCGGTCTCTACTAGCCTATAGGGCAGCATCTCCAGGCTAAGCAATCTGGAGATGTGCACATTAAGGGCTTGGGCGTGCGGGTGGGTTGCACTATATTTGCGTTTCCGCTCCAGCGTCTGGGGTATGGAGAGCTGAACGCTGGTGGATGCTGTGGAGGATCGTGGAGGCGACGATGGGGTTTTTGTGCCAGGGTCCTGGGCAGGGGGCTGACTAGCAGCTGACACAGGGGAAGGAGCAGTGGTGTGCACGGCCGGAGGTGAACGGGCTTGTTGCCACTGAGTGGGGTGCTTAGCATTCATATGCCTGCGCATACTGGTGGTAGTTAAGCTAGTAGTGGTGGAACCCCTGCTGAGCCTGGTTTGGCAAATGTTGCACACCACAGTCCGTCGGTCATCCGGTGTTTCCTTAAAGAACCTCCACACTTCTGAAGATCTAGCCCTCGCCGCAAGAGCCCTCACCACGGGAGCTTCACTAGTTGACAGTGGCGCTGATGCACCAGCTCTGGCCCTGCCTCTCCGTCTGGCCCCACCACTGCCTCTTCCAACCTGTTCAGGTCGAGGACTCTCCTCCGTCTCAGAAGCACTGTGTTCACCCGGCCTCTCAACCCAGCTTGGGTCTGTCACCTCATCATCCTCCGATCCCTCAGTCTGCTCCCCCCTCGGACTTCCTGCCCTGACAACAACTTCCCCACTGTCTGACAACCGTGTCTCCTCATCGTCGGACACCTCTTTACACACTTCCACTACGTCAAGAAGGTCATCATCACCCACAGACTGTGACTGGTGGAAAACCTGGGCATCGGAAAATTGCTCAGCAGCAACCGGACAAGTGGTTTGTGACTGTGGGAAGGGTCCAGAAAACAGTTCCTCAGAGTATGCCGGTTCAAATGCCAAATTTTCCTGGGAGGGGGCAGACTGGGGGGGAGGAGGCTGAGGTGCAGGAGCTGGAGGAGTGGCGATTTCGGTGACATGGGTGGACTGCGTGGAAGACTGACTGGTGGTGGACAAATTGCTCGAAGCATTGTCAGCAATCCACGACATCACCTGTTCGCACTGTTCTGGCCTCAACAGTGCTCTACCACGAGTCCCAGTAACTTCAGACATGAACCTAGGGAGTGTAGCTCTGCGGCGTTCCCCTGCTCCCTCATCAGCAGGTGGTGTCTCACCCCGCCCAGGACCACGGCCTCTGACCCCTGCAGTAGTTGGACGCCCACGTCCCCGCCCTCGTCCTCTACCCCTAGCCCTCGGGTTAAACATTTTTAAAATGAGAGTTATAACTTTATTTTTTTTTTTACTTTTTTTTTTTTTTTTTTGTGTTTTTTTTTTTTTTTTTGTGTTTTTTGTTTTTTTTTGAGTTTTTAAAACCAAACAATGCTATCCTATTGCTATGGCTATTTTCTAGCCAAGTATCAAAGGAAGCACAGTACTATGCCAGATGAGATGACACTGAGTTATTGCCTAATAGAAATCCAACCCCTACTGAATTTTGCCACTTCGGCCTTTGCTATGGATATGTGCGCCACTAAGCGCAGAACACAGCGGTCGCAAGTCCCACTACAAATTGCTCAGAATTGGCAAGTACATGCACTGCAGAAACTACAGCCACCAGCAGATCAACCAGAAATCAAATATATAGAACGCTACTGTAGGCTTCAAGAAGCTGTTTGTATTCTCCTATGGCTATTTTCTAGCCAAGTATCAAAGGAAGCACAGTACTATGCCGGATGAGATGACACTGAGTTATTGCCTAATAGAAATCCAACCCCTACTGAATTTTGCCACTTCAGCCTTTGCTATGGATATGTGCGCCACTAAGCGCAGAACACAGCGGTCGCAAGTCTCACTACAAATTGCTCAGAATTGGCAAGTACATGCACTGCAGAAACTACAGCCACCAGCAGATCAACCAGAAATCAAATATATAGAACGCTACTGTAGGCTTCAAGAAGCTGTTTGTATTCTCCTATGGCTATTTTCTAGCCAAGTATCAAAGGAAGCACAGTACTATGCCAGATGAGATGACACTGAGTTATTGCCTAATAGAAATCCAACCCCTACTGAATTTTGCCACTTCAGCCTTTGCTATGGATATGTGCGCCACTAAGCGCAGAACACAGCGGTCGCAAGTCTCACTACAAATTGCTCAGAATTGGCAAGTACATGCACTGCAGAAACTACAGCCACCAGCAGATCAACCAGAAATCAAATATATAGAACGCTACTGTAGGCTTCAAGAAGCTGTTTGTATTCTCCTATGGCTATTTTCTAGCCAAGTATCAAAGGAAGCACAGTACTATGCCAGATGAGATGACACTGAGTTATTGCCTAATAGAAATCCAACCCCTACTGAATTTTGCCACTTCAGCCTTTGCTATGGATATGTGCGCCACTAAGCGCAGAACACAGCGGTCGCAAGTCTCACTACAAATTGCTCAGAATTGGCAAGTACATGCACTGCAGAAACTACAGCCACCAGCAGATCAACCAGAAATCAAATATATAGAACGCTACTGTAGGCTTCAAGAAGCTGTTTGTATTCTCCTATGGCTATTTTCTAGCCAAGTATCAAAGGAAGCACAGTACTATGCCGGATGAGATGACACTGAGTTATTGCCTAATAGAAATCCAACCCCCACTGAATTTTGCCACTTCGGCCTTTGCTATGGATATGTGCGCCACTAAGCGCAGAACACAGCGGTCGCAAGTCCCACTACAAATTGCTCAGAATTGGCAAGTACATGCACTGCAGAAACTACAGCCACCAGCAGATCAACCAGAAATCAAATATATAGAACGCTACTGTAGGCTTCAAGAAGCTGTTTGTATTCTCCTATGGCTATTTTCTAGCCAAGTATCAAAGGAAGCACAGTACTATGCCGGATGAGATGACACTGAGTTATTGCCTAATAGAAATCCAACCCCTACTGAATTTTGCCACTTCAGCCTTTGCTATGGATATGTGCGCCACTAAGCGCAGAACACAGCGGTCGCAAGTCTCACTACAAATTTCTCAGAATTGGCAAGTACATGCACTGCAGAAACTACAGCCACCAGCAGATCAACCAGAAATCAAATATATAGAACGCTACTGTAGGCTTCAAGAAGCTGTTTGTATTCTCCTATGGCTATTTTCTAGCCAAGTATCAAAGGAAGCACAGTACTATGCCGGATGAGATGACACTGAGTTATTGCCTAATAGAAATCCAACCCCTACTGAATTTTGCCACTTCGGCCTTTGCTATGGATATGTGCGCCACTAAGCGCAGAACACAGCGGTCGCAAGTCCCACTACAAATTGCTCAGAATTGGCAAGTACATGCACTGCAGAAACTACAGCCACCAGCAGATCAACCAGAAATCAAATATATAGAACGCTACTGTAGGCTTCAAGAAGCTGTTTGTATTCTCCTATGGCTATTTTCTAGCCAAGTATCAAAGGAAGCACAGTACTATGCCGGATGAGATGACACTGAGTTATTGCCTAATAGAAATCCAACCCCTACTGAATTTTGCCACTTCAGCCTTTGCTATGGATATGTGCGCCACTAAGCGCAGAACACAGCGGTCGCAAGTCTCACTACAAATTGCTCAGAATTGGCAAGTACATGCACTGCAGAAACTACAGCCACCAGCAGATCAACCAGAAATCAAATATATAGAACGCTACTGTAGGCTTCAAGAAGCTGTTTGTATTCTCCTATGGCTATTTTCTAGCCAAGTATCAAAGGAAGCACAGTACTATGCCAGATGAGATGACACTGAGTTATTGCCTAATAGAAATCCAACCCCTACTGAATTTTGCCACTTCAGCCTTTGCTATGGATATGTGCGCCACTAAGCGCAGAACACAGCGGTCGCAAGTCTCACTACAAATTGCTCAGAATTGGCAAGTACATGCACTGCAGAAACTACAGCCACCAGCAGATCAACCAGAAATCAAATATATAGAACGCTACTGTAGGCTTCAAGAAGCTGTTTGTATTCTCCTATGGCTATTTTCTAGCCAAGTATCAAAGGAAGCACAGTACTATGCCAGATGAGATGACACTGAGTTATTGCCTAATAGAAATCCAACCCCTACTGAATTTTGCCACTTCAGCCTTTGCTATGGATATGTGCGCCACTAAGCGCAGAACACAGCGGTCGCAAGTCTCACTACAAATTGCTCAGAATTGGCAAGTACATGCACTGCAGAAACTACAGCCACCAGCAGATCAACCAGAAATCAAATATATAGAACGCTACTGTAGGCTTCAAGAAGCTGTTTGTATTCTCCTATGGCTATTTTCTAGCCAAGTATCAAAGGAAGCACAGTACTATGCCAGATGAGATGACACTGAGTTATTGCCTAATAGAAATCCAACCCCTACTGAATTTTCCCACTTCGGTCTTTGCTATGGATATGTGTGCCACTAAGAGCTAAACACAACGGTAGCAAGTCCCCCTGCTAATTCCTCACAAAATGGTAAAATATGCAAATTAAAATAAAAAAAGTAGAACGTTATTGTAGCCCTAAGAAGGGCTGTTGGGTTCTTTGAGAATCACTCCTGCCTAACAGTAAGCTAATAGAACACCCTAACGCTTTCCCTGAGCAGCAGCATCTCTCTCCCTAGCGGCATCCAGAGACAGAATGATCCGAGCAGCGCGGCCAGCGGCTAGTCTATCCCAGGGTCACCTGATCTGGCCAGCCAACCACTGCTATCGACGTGTAAGGGTACCACGTCATGCTGGGTGGAGTGCAGAGTCTCCTGGCTTGTGATTGGCTCTGTTTCTGGCCGCCAAAAAGCAAAACGGCGGGAGCTGCCATTTTCTCGAGCGGGCGAAGTATTCGTCCGAGTAACGAGCAGTTTCGAGTACCCTAATGCTCGACCGAGCATCAAGCTCGGACGAGCATGTTCGCTCATCTCTAATTCAGATCCTAAATGAGTAAAACAACCTTTTGAGCTAGTTTGAGCGAGTCTCCTTGGGAATGATGCAACATGTTTTTCACACCTGGATTTGGGAAACTTCTGACAATCTTCCTTACAGACCCTCTCCAGTTCCTCTCCAAATAATCAGACCCTTTGCTGTGACACTCACCCTTAACTCGCGTGCTGTCCATTAGCTTCTAATTCTCCTTGAGATGGTTCAAGTCTTTCATTGGAGTCCAGCTATGTTTAATTTAACTGATTGGACTTGCTTAGGAAAGGCACACACCTGTCTATATAAGACCGCACAGTTCACAGTGCATGTCAGAGCGCATGAGAATCATGAGGTCTAAGGAACTGCTATAGCAGGTCAGAAACAGAATTGTGGCAAGGCATAGATCTGTCCATGGTTACAAAAGAATTCTGCAGTACTCAAGTTTCCTAAGAGCACAATGGCCTCCATAATCCTTAAATGGAAGAAGTATGGGGTGACCACAACTCTTCCTTGACATGGCTATCCAGCCAAACTAAACAATCATGGGAGAAGAGCCGTGATGACAGAGGTAAAGAAGAACCCCAAGATCACTGTGGCTGGGCTCCAGAGATGCAGTAGGGATATCGGGAAACGTTAAAATGGCTCTCCAAACCATCACTGATTGTAGAAACTTCACACTAGACCTCAAGCAGCATGAATTGTGCCTGTCCACTCTTCCTCCAGACTCTGGGAGCTTTATTTCCAAATAAAATGGAAAATTCATTTTCATCTGAAGACAACTTCTGAGAACAGTCCAGTTATATTTCACATGTGATGTGTTGCACAATTTTGTATTCAGTTTCTCCTGATGAATCTGAGAAACAGTCACTTCTCTCCATAAGGGAACATGCGCTGCAGTCGCCACATTGAAAGCAACCCCATCTTGGACCTTTTGAATTAAAAATATATTGCAAGGCATTGGCAACACAATCACATATAGAACATCTAATGTAGTGTATTATGTCAGGGACATCAAAAATGCCAATACTGTAATGGATCCTGAAGAATTCAAACTAAAAACCATACCCAGACATTTCTTGGAATTTCATAGTGGAAACTGGAGACTCCTCAAATTTTGGGGTATCGTTAAAGTTTCCCTGGGATGCCATGGAGGGAACTTAAAAAGAGCATTAGCTCAGCGAGAACTCGAGTGGATTACGGTGTTACGGACTGTAACACCAAGAGGCCTAAATGAAGTTACTTTTGCTCCCTTTGTTCCCTTTGCTTACTTTTGAAGTATTTTGCTCCCTTCCTGGGCTAGATCACGGTGTTGACTGGTATTGTAGTACACGTAGATGATGGGGCACATTTACTTACCTGGTCCTGTCGCGATCCCCGGTCGGACGAAGATGAAGTCCGGCGTGATTCACGTAGCTCGTGCGCCCAAGATCCTGCATGAGTTCACCTTCTTCCCGGTGTATGTGAGTGCTCTTGTGACACAATTTGAATTTTAAATGCTGTGCGTAGTCCGAATCCGTCGGGTTGTCTGGCGGCTACGCCCCCGATTTGCGTTGCATAAAAGTCGACGCGATTGCACCAAAATCCGATCGTGAGCACCAAAAACCTAAGTTAAATGTGGCGCAAAACGGAAATCGCCGGAATACCCAACGAAAATGCGCTCCACGGACCCTTAGTAAATGAGCCCCATTGTGTTATTCGACTATATGATATTTGTTCTGATTTTTTTGTTGTGATATTAATTTTTGTAGGTGGTCAAGATTCATGTGTGGATATCCATACATAGTGGATAGGGGCTTGTTTGAACAATGCCATGTGAGAATTGTCATTTCTCACCCCTGGAGATTTACAATCATGCGTATCTGGGAATGGATGCTTTTTGGTTTAAATCTTGTACAATTTTGGCTGATAATATCATGGTCTTTTGAACGTTTCATTTTGTGACATTTGGATTGTTTTTATTCTACTTGTGATATATGTGTTCATAAAGTTTTGGTATGCACAATGATAAATAAGATATGGTGAGTATGCGCTATTTTTTACAATTTCTTAACACTTTTTTTAATTTTTTTCATATAGATCACATGGTTTTTGCACTACACAGTGGATCTTTTTTAACATATCTTTTTGACTGACATTTTGCACTTTAGAGCTTGCACTTTTTACAATTTAATGTTCATTCAATTTTTAAAATTTCTTTAAAAAATTTTTCTCGGAACACGCCTTTGCATTATTTGCATTTTATTTATGGGTATTTTTTTTATTCCACAGGGTACCATGATGCTGAGGTTTGCCTACAATTCTTGATACCCCTTTTTCACTCTTTTTCCCATTAAGCAGCATCTTATTTTTACATATTACATCAATTTAATATTTTTTATTTGTTTTTTCCTTATCGTGTAATTCTTATTAAAAAATCTTTTTTATGTTTCTAATATCATGTATTAACAATATATAGGATATGGGTGAGATTATTATTTACGTTCATGTCTGGAGATTGTCGCTTCTCCCACTACCGGTGAGCACCTATTTCGGATTACGTGATACATGTTGTATCGCGGGTGCTGTAACGCTGATGGCCGTAAGTAGGATGACTGCGATCTCTGCATATACGCCGCTACCAAGCACAGATTGCGGTAATCAATTACACCTCTTACTTTTAGAATTAATGCCGAGCTCACACACCATCCGCACACCCCCTGACGAAGCAGGGTGCGAAATGCACGTAGGGTGTCGGACAGTGTATTCTGGTCTGGCTAACATGGCGTCTGGTGGGTACTTGTGAACCTTTCATTATGTGTGTTCATTTTTTTGGTCGGAGGTCCATATTTGTAATATTGGGATTCACCATTGGAATATAGTGATGTGTAGCATCTTCTTTTCATTTGAGCTTACATCTTCAGTACCCTGAGGAGAAATACCAGAGCCCAAATCTTATATATATTGGTTGCCTTTCCAGTTTTTGCACACTGTCCGTGTGTTTTGTTTCATGTTTTCAGTGTCTTTTTAATGGATGTACCTTTGTGATGTATTGCTAATTATTTTTGTAATAAAGTTTTGATATATTCATTGACTAAAGTTTATTTGTGTCCTCTTTCATGGAGGTTTAATCTGGATTATCTTGATGTGTTGTTGTCCTACGAATTTTGAGCAGTGATATTGGAATACGTATATGCTCAACCCTGTAGTTGGAGATTTTTTGGTTTTCTAAAGCAGATGAGCTGAAGGCTGCTATCACACAGCCTGGGCCATCAGCTCCATATTGATGCAGTCATTCGTACAAAAGGAGCCCTGACCAAATATTAAGTTCATTAACCGTACATACTTTTAATGTGGCCAAAAACTTTGTGTTTACATTTTCTTTTTAATTGTTGGTCTTAATAAAATATAATGGGGCAGATTTATCAAGCTGTCAGAAAGTCAGAATATTCTTAGTTTCCCATGACAACCAATCACAGCTCAGCTTTCATTTTACCAGCGCTCATGAATATTTTAAAGGGGAGCTGTGTTTGGTTGCCATGGACAACTAGGAATATTCTGACATTAAGACAGCTTGATAAATCTGCCCCAATATTCAAATTTTCTGAAATAATGGGGGTCATTTACTAAGGGCCCGATTCGCGTTTTCCCGACGTGTTACCCGAATATGTCCGATTTGCGCCGATTGTACCTGAATTGCCCCGGGATTTTGGCGCACGCGATCGGATTGTGGCGCATCGGCGCTGGCATGCACGCAACGGAAATCGGGGGGCGTGGCCGAACGAAAACCCGACGGATTCGGAAAAACCGATGCATTTAAGAAAAAAAATGTGTCGCGAAAATTACACTTACCTTCACCAGGTATAGGCCGGTGAATTTCAGGGCATTCCAGCGCCCCTCTGGGGAACTTCAGCGCAGCAGCACTACCTGGTGGACGGCGGAGGAACTACCTTAGTGAATCCCGGCCGGATCCGAATCCACCGCAGAGAACGCGCCGCTGGATCGCGAACGGACCGGGTAAGTAAATCTGCCCCAATGACTTTTGGGTTTTCCTTGGCTGTAAGCTCAGTTCACTTTGTTTGTAATGACATAATATTGAGATGTGCCTGTATATATATATATATATATATATATATATATATACAACTTGCAGTGAAAATACTTTGATTAATTGATTACTAACAGCAATACATCCTATCTGATTTATAGGATGCAATACGGTGTATAACCTAGAAAAAGTGTGGGCATACCTAAGTAACATTGGATCATGTGGAGCCAAGGGGACCCTTTTTAAAAAAAAAACAAACAAACATACCTTATATACTCGAGTATAAGCCTAGTTTTTCAGCACAAGATTTGTGCTCAAAAACCCTAACTCGGCTTATACTCGAGTCAACTAAAAAACAAAACTCACCTTTCTGACGTCACCCATAGGTCCTCTTCTGTCTGTGACAGTCTGAGACAGAAGAGGACCTATGGGGGACGTCGGAAGAATGAGTACAGTGTTATTTTTTTTCCTACTACAGGGGTTGGGCAGGCTGTATGCTACAGGGGCTGGCAGACTATATACTGGGAGGCTGTAACCAATGCATTTCCCACCCGCGGCTTATACTCGAGTCAATAGGTTTTCCCAGTTTTTTGTGTTGAAATTAGGGGTCTCGGCTTATACTCGGGTCGGCTTATACTCGAGTATATACGGTAGTTTTGTCTGCCATTTGTTTTTAGATCTGAGAAAGCTCCCAAATTGTGGTGCGAAATCTGTAGTCTTTGGTGTGTATCACTTTTATCATCAATCAATTTTGTAAATCTGACCAGCACCAACTCCAATAGGTTAGTATAAATTTATCCAATTTTCCCATGGTCCGATAAAGGAAACCTGTCATCAGGAGCCCTTTTTCTGGCTCCCCTATGTCCCCATAGAGAATAGTGTACACATTACCAAATAGTTTTTATAGTTAAACTGGATTTTTCCAAAAAAGAGATAAGTTATATGAAAGTTTACCTTTCTGTATGCAGAGCTGCTTCTGTGGTCCCCAAGGGGTGGCCAGTGAGAAGTGGTTGCCCCCCACTCTCGGGAAACCGGTCCATCATGCATCAATTTCAAAGGGTTAACCCTTACCTCCCATGTTCCCCTTATCTCCTCCCCCCATCGCTTACCCCCTCAGGATATCATACATGTTTGCCACACTCCTCGCTTGTCACTTCCAGGGGACTGGGGACACAGATCTGCATACAGAAAGTTAAACTATTTGTTATCTGTTTAAAAAACAGAAAAAGCCAGTTTTACTATACAAACTCTTTGACACTGTGTACACTATTCTTTATGGGGACATGAGGGAGCCAGAAAAAGGACTCCTGATGACAGGTTCCCTTTGAGGGTAACTTTGCACAAGGTAATACCGTTTTTTCTCTATTTTTTGCTTTTCCAAGCATAATTGGGTGAACTACTAAGAGATTAATATTTTACCTTTTTTATCTGTAAATTCCCAGGATTACTGTACAGGCGGTCCCCTACTTAAGGACACTTGACTTACAGACGAATCCTACTTAAAGACGGACCCCTCTGCCCACTGTGACCTCTGGTGAAGCTCTCTGGCAGCTTTTCTATAGTCCCAGACTGCAATGATCAGCTGTAAGATGTCTGTAATGAAGCTTTATTTATAATCCTTGGTCCCATTACAGCAAAAAACTCCAATTGTCACTGGGGCAAAAACATTTTTTGTCTGGATCTACAATTATAAAATATACAGTTTCGACTTACATACAAATTCAACTTAAGAACAAACCTATGGACCCTATCTTGTACGTAACCCGGGGATTGCCTGTATATCATTAACTCCTATGACACTATTTACCAATTTACAGTTTGCTTCATAAGGGCTGTAGAAATTGCTTCCATCACTGCTATTGTAACTTAAAGATATTATAGTAGAAGACCATAACTCTGAAGACCCAAACTAAAAAAAGGAAATAAGATGAAAGGGAATAGCATACAAAAGAAGGTAAAAACAAGGAAAAAAAACATTTTTTGCAGTTTTTTTTTCTGCATATACATCATAGAGTGAATATGCCACTCCACTGTACTCTTCACTTATACATAGAAGGATCAGAAATGAGTTCTGCGTTGGGAAGTGAAAGAAGAATTGTATAATAGTAAAGACAGGTTTACAAGCAACATACTACCCCAATATATGCTGATCATTCAGACAGCAAGCGGAGAGGATGATAACCAATGTGCGCTGTAGTGTTTCATATCCTGACATAAAATATTTCAAGAAAGAGACTTTTTGCTTCATATATGAATTTCAAAGCCAAAATATTGCTTCAATTAGTTACTTTGATATGTAATAAAGTGTTACATTGCTATTCACATTTCCAAAAATGGACTGTACCATGGATATGAAAAATAGGATTTGCACTGTGAATATTTACAGATGTCTGTTTACTGTGTAGTCAGTCTTTTTTATTTTCAAATTGTTTTTCTTCATAATTCTGGAATCAAAGCTAAAAATCCAATAAGGTCATAATGCATATTCCACAAGGTGATTGGTAAGTTCAAGTGGCCATGGAAAAAAAATTTGTGAAGTGGCCAGGAGATAACAATAGTGGGCACAATCAGCAATGATAAACTTGTGAGGCCTACAGTGAAGGTCTCAAACTCCATATGCCCCCAGGGGCATATCTACAGTGGTAGCAGACATGGCAGCAACTATGGGGCCCACAGGGTCAGGGGGCCCCTTCATCCAACCTGACATAAAAAATGGAGAATGTGCACTATTATATACATATGAAGCTGCACATTGTGCTGCATAATATGTACATAACATATCTAATAACATATGAGTTACGTAGAAGATAGAATCCATAGGTTTGTTCTTAAGTTGAATTTGTATGTAAGTCGAAACTGAATATTTTGTAGATACAGGCAAATTTTTTATTTTTGCCCCAGTGACAATTGGAGTTTCAAAATTTTTTGCTGGTATTGAGCAAGGATTATCAATAAAGCTTCATTACAGACACGGTACAGCTGATCATTGCAGCCTGGGACTGCACACTTCCGGAGCAGTGCAGGATTAACCGGTTAAGGACCGGGCCCTTTCCTGTTTTTTCATGTCCATTTTTCACTTCCCACCTTCAAAAATCTATAACTTTTTTATTTTTACACGTGAAGAGCTGTGCGATGGCTTGTTTTTTGTGTAACAAACTGCACTTCATAGTGATGGTATTAAATATTCCATGCCATGTACTCAGAAGCAGGAAAAAAATTCCAAATGCAGTGAAAATGGTGAAAAAACACACTTGCGCCATTTTCTTTTGGGCTTGGATATTACATTTTTCACTGAGCACCCCAAATGACATGTCTAATTTATTCTTTGGGTTGGTACAATTACGGGGATAACAAATTTGTATAGGTTTTATAATGTTTTCATACATTTACAAAAATTTAAACCTCCTATACAAAAATATTTGTTTTTATTTTGCCAAATTCTGGCACTAATAACTTTTTTTATACTTTGGTGTACGGAGCTGTGGGCGGTGTCATTTTTTTGCGAAATTTGATATTTTTGATATATTTGAATAATATCATTTTTCGGACTGTACGACCTTTTGATCACTCTTTATAGATTTTTTTATATTTTTCAAAATGGCAAAAAAGTGCCATTTTCGACTTCGGGCGCTATTTTCCGCTCCGGGGTTGAACGCATTGAAAAACCGTTAATATATTTTGATAGATCGGGCATTTGACGCGTCAATACCTAATGTGTTTATGATTTTTACTGTTTATTTATATTTATGTCAGTTCTAGGGAAAGGGGGTGGTTTTTCTTTTTACTATTTTTCAGACTCCGAAGGGTACTTTAACCCTAGGTTGTCTGATCGATCCTATCATATACTGCCATACTACAGTATGGCAGTATATGGCGATTTTCCTCCTCATTCATTACAATGTGCTATCAGCACATTGTAATGAAGGGGTTAAAACGAGATTGCCTCGGGTCTTTGGAAGACCTGAGGCTACCATGGAGATGGATTGCCGCTCCCCGATGACGTCACGGGGAGTGGCGATCCCAGGCAAGCTTTGCCGGCAGCCATCGCTGTGATAACAGCGTGTTACTGGTAAATCTTTGCTGCAATATGCAGCAAAGACTTACCGGCTATGGAGAGGGCTCAGCCCATGAGCCCTCTACATGCAGCATGACCCGACCGCCACCGTGAATACCAGTTAAAACCAGTTAATGAAGACACCAGTGCACCAGTTTTGATTAATGTGGCGCACCCTGCACACTCCACAGGCAAACCATACAGACTGCACTAGTTTTGATAAATGTGGGCACTGTTGCAATTGAAGGCACACAACAGTTATGTAGGTTAATGTTGTATCTAAGTGGTGCCTGTATCATACACTCACTTTTATTTCACATTATAGATTTCTAGAAAACTACTAGTTAGTTGTCACCTTACAAAACCAATCATTTACTGTTGTATTTTCTTTGGAAATATTTTGAAAACTCACCAAAAATCCCTTTAGTATAAAAAGGTAAATTAAAGATAGGGAGGAGGGGGATGCAGCTTCAGCTTTTCACTTGATATTCCTGTGAAAGTATATGAGCTATTTATACATATATGATGTTTGCTCTAGGAAGTGCAAACATTTGATCACTAGCCAAGTCCACTTGTATAAGAGTAGTTCTGGAAGGGTTACTTGGATCAGAACAGCATTTTTACTTAGGGGTCATTCCAAGATTTCAATGATTTTTAGGCCAGTAGTATACAGCCTGCCCACAGTAATATACAGCCTTCCCCACAGGACAGCCCAGCCGGCCCCCAGTAGTATACAGCACAGCCCAGCCTTCCCCAAGTAGTATAAAGCACACCCCAGCCAGCCCCCAGTATATAGCCTGCCCCCAGTAGTATACAGCCAGCCCAGCCTGCCCCCAGTAGTATACAACACAGCCCAGCCAGCCCCCAGTAGTATACAGCCAGCACAGCCTGCCCCCAGTAGTATACAGCACTTCATTTTTAAGTATTTTTTAATTGGGGCGTGCTTGTATTGACTCGTGTATACGCCGAGGGGATGTTTTTCAGCACATTTCTAGTGCTGAAAAACTCGGCTTATACACGAGTATATACGGTAGGTATCCTAAGAATAGGTGATAAAAATGGTATACACCTTTAAAAAGAAATAAGAACCAGATCACATGATGTATGAATATCACATTGAAACATTGATTCATTTTGTTACTACTATTATATTTATCATTATACAATATGTATTGAATGACTCTGTTCTCTTCAGTTGTAGATTCATCAGGAGATTCCAGTTCTGAATAGTAAAAGCCATTGGTACATTTACTGATACAAATGAAAAAAACTCTAATCCTGGTTTTAGTTTAGAAAACTGCACTGAAAATAAACTTACAGTATTTCTTCTGCAAAATGTTTTGAGGGGGGCGGGAAGAATTTATTGTAAATCATAACTAAACATTTAACAAAATTGCATAAATAAGTAATCAACCTAGTACTAAAATGGCAATTTTAAAATAGTTTTTAATTTATATTTTTTAATACCATAATATCATCTAAGCCAGTGATTTTCAACCTTTTTTAAGCCGCGGCACACTTTTTATACTTAGAAAATCCTGGGGCACACCACCAACCAAAATAGCACAAAATGACACTAAAACAGTCATATTATACATATAGTTAATAATATAGATTCTAAATTTATTTTCCTCACTCAATGTGAAACCTGGGCCTGTTTCGATAAACACAAAAGGGATATCCTGGCAGGAATGGTGGAAAGACACACACGAAGCTCTTCCTCAACAGTTCTCAGTTTCTCCCTGTTTTTCGTATATGGTGCTGATTATTATGTGGCTCATATACTGCAAAATAACAGGGTACTATGAGAACTACTATAGCCATGAGGCCAGAGTACAAGTGCCAGCTTATATACTCAGCATATGAGCTGGTACTTGTAGTACTCCAGCCTCATGACTATAGTATTTCTCATTGTTATATGCAGTATACTGCTGGAGTACTACAAGTACCAGCTCATATGCTGAGTATTCTGCCAACAGTTCATATACTCAGGCAAAAGCTCATATAGTCAGCATTATTGGTGGGCATTACCTTGGCGGAGAGTCTCTCCGCTCTCAGGATGATGCGCCCGCCTCGGTGACGTCATTTTGTCGTGCGAGGTTCAAAGCTTGCGCATGTGTTATTGTACATGTCTCCTACACTGTCAGAAGCCGTGACTGCGCATCACTGTGCATTGCCAGGAAACAAAACACAGGGGGCACCATAGTTTGGGGAACTTTCCCCGCGGCACAACCGACCATGTGTCGCGGCACACTAGTGTGCCACAGCACACTGGTTGAAAATCACTGGTCTAAGCCAAGGTGACTACAGATATGGCAACACCCCTTTTTAAAATTATTTTATTTTTTCACATTAAACATAGGGAAAAGGGTAATTTTTGGTGTGTTTGTTACGTTTTATTTAACTTATTTTACTGTCCCTCCAGCGTTACCCTGATTGATCCTATAATACTCTGTAGAGCTTCTGCACTTCGGTATATTGCATCATTTCCCACTGACAGTCTGCCTATTAGACCTATTCTCGTGCTGGGCCTAATAGGCTTCTGTTGTTAGAAGAAACTGAGAAATTGATCAAGTCTCCTGCTGCCATGGCAAACTGAACATAATTTCTGCAATTAAAAAAAATCATTCAAAATTTGTATCAAGTTTTTATGTTATAGTCAACCCAAATTCATATTTGATCTGCTGATCCATTTATTCAGGGAACTGGACCGCATTTCTCTTTTTGATTGGTGAGGGTCTCAGTGGACTTTACTCCGTGGACTTCATGGACTATGAATTTAATTACGGTTACCTCCATAAAGGAGAACAGGACTTTTTTCAGCAGTCATACCCCCACAAATTAATGACTGTCCATCACCTATAACACCTATACATTAGACTTGCATTGGTGATAGGTTGCAATCCTAAACTATAAAGAAAGTGGGTCCTGCCTTGTATTATAGAAATATACAGTAATTCTCCGGGATAATCCATACAATCTTACTATTTTCTTATACTATATTTTTTATATAATTTTTTTTAATGAAATAACTGTAGGTTAAAATCCAAATGAAGTTTTTCACTTCCTATATCAGGTATGTATTTTTAATGTAATTGCTCCAGATTATTTATTTTGGACACTATAGAAACCCCGGTAACAAGTAACATGTTTAATGCTCAATGCGCACAGTAAAACATGTGGCTCCTGCATTCATAATACCTGCTGAAAGTTAGTAACCGCACTAATTGGAGCTAAACGCTGGGACATGTATCATGTGTATTATTAAGCATCACGTCCTCCATTGTATAAACAGTTCACTACATGAATGAGTGAGGGGGAATAAACAGCAGCCTGCAGAGAGAAAGGAAAGATGAAACTGTTTACATAGCGACAGACCCTTCCATACTTCATGAAAGAAATGAGTTACCTGTAAGATGCTTATTATGCAGTTGGTTATGTTCAGCACAGTGTGGTAGACATGATACGCGTCCCTACGGGTTCTTGCAGGTATCTTTCACTAGAAAACATTACTGAGTATTGTGGTGGGTAAGCGATATAACACAAGGATGGCTTTTATTGAAAAGATGTATGACCTTGCTTCAATAATGGTTTTAGCTGCAGCAATAACAAAGTAAGGATCCTTTAAATGATCATATACCCGAAAATATTGCTTTATTTTTCATCCAGTGGAAGCAATATGATACCGTATGTAGTCCCAACCCTGTCACATGAAAAATTTTGTGAAGTATGTTATAGAGCAGGAGGAGCTGAGCAGATTGTATATAGTGTCCTATCTAAAGGCAGCATGTTATAAAGCAGGAGGAGCTGAGCAGATAGTACATAGTGTACTATCTACAGGCAGCATGTTATAGTGCATGAGGAGCAGAGTGAATTGTTCATAGTATCCTATATGCAGTCAGTATGTTATAGAGCAGGACGAGCTGAGCACATTGTACATAGTGTCCTATCTGCAGGCAGCATGTTATAGAGCTGGAGGAGCTGATCAGATTGGACAAAATTTCCTATCTGCAGGCAGCATGTTATAGAGCAGGATGAACTGAGCAGATTGTATATAGTGTCCTATCTAAAGGCAGCATGTTATAAAGCAGGGGGAGCTGAGCAGATAGTACATATTGTCCTATCAGCAACCAGCGCGTTAAAGGACATCTACAACCAGATCAAGGATTGTAAACCAAGCACACCGACATACTGGTGAGTGCCCCCTCTGGCAGGATTTGCTCTTCTTTTAGCTTTTTATTCCCTTGTTTTTAAGGGGAAAAAAAAGGCTTTTAAAATTATGCAAATGAGCTCAATCGCATTCCCCCTCCTTTCAGCCTCGTCCCTTGTTTCTCTTCCAACCAGCCCTTCCCACATCCTCTCCCTCTACATCCCTCCCTGTGATTACATCGGCTCACCAGAGTAACACTTTCTCTTGCGCAGTGAGCTCTCTTCCACACCGAGAATAGAGACAGGAGACAGTATTCACTTCTCAATGCGAATAACCGAGGGAGAGATCTCACTCTGCAAGCATGAAAATTGCTTGCTGTGGTAATCTGATGTAAAAAAATAAATAAATAAATATAATGGCACCTCTGGAAGCATTCAGGAGGAGCAACTGAGCAATGGTTCCACTCCCCAGCAGGGCTGGCATTCGCCCAGGGCCCCCTGAAAGAGAATTTCTTCTTTCAAATGAATCTAGAATTGTTTTCCTAGATGTCTGGGAACTGGAGTTATTCATGTTTAAAGTGAGAATTACAGTACGATTTTTATATTTAAAAATCACTCTGGGCAGCACTTTAACAGGTAAAATCTCTGTTTTCCTGATACCCATATACACCAATTTAGATTCATATAAAATAGGAGACTTTTAGATTCAATTGAAAGAAGAGATTCTCCTCTTTCAAGGGGCCCTAGGCAAATGCCCAGTTTGCCACCCCCTAACACCAGTCCTGGTGGGAAGTGCCAACTCGTCCTTTATTATGTATTAAATAAAGAAAGTAGTTTTATTTACGGTGCTGGGATCTGCTTTCAATTTTACACAGGTCTAATTTTAATTATTATTGTTTTAAATAATTGCAAATATCCTGAAGCAAATTCATCCTCACCTACCAATTCCCCAGAAGGTCCACCGCTTCCTCTTTGTCTTCCTTCACTTCTCCTCTGTTCTTACTTTTCATCATATGCGAAATAATCTCTACAGCCAATTGAAGGTTACCATGGCTTCAATCCCAAAACTTCCTGCCAGTCATATGGAACGTTTATGCTCAATCCACTGCAGTGATCACATGACATATACACGTATAAGAAAACAGGCAGGAGCTGGGTTCACGTTTAAAGATGTTTCAAAAATGGACGATCCCACAAAAAAATAGACCTATTTAGATATACAGGCTGAATTTCCCAAGATTATAAGTAGCATACTGAATGGCATTTTAATTTGTTTTGTTCTAGTAGTCTTAATCAGGTTCCCATGCTTCATCTCCTTAAGATTTAACCTCCACAAGCAAATTGGACTATATTGTGAATTAATAAATCGGAACCTTAAACGGCTTTTGGTTCCTACACCCGTGCCAAGTGTTGATTATCATGACATCAATCCCTCCTTTTTTTCCCAAAGCAGCAATGTTTGAGAGCCGTCTATAGCTGAAGGACGCTAATCCAATCAGTGGCTCCAGGCCATCGGGTGCTGTTCCTTTCAAATGTCAGAACTGCTGTATCTAATGTGTAAGAGAGAAAAAAGGTCTTAACTTAACAAAAGGAAACCAACTAAAATAAACAGGAAAATGTGTAGACTGCCAAGCGCAGGAAATCTGTTTTTTTTTTGGTCTATGTAAAATGGCAATGGTGTTATCTGTGCTAGCTTTCACATGTGAGATTACATACAAAGCGCGTGTGTATTTCCCTTTGAACACTCTGTTTGTTGTTGAAGAGTAGATGAGGTGATCAATGAAGGGTTAGTGGGATTATATATATTGTGTCTGAGAACGGCTTCATTATGGTCTGCTCCAGATAGTCCTATGTCAGGACTAGGATAACCTTAAAAAAGATAAAGCCAACTTCCCCGTCACTCACAAAAGAGTACAGTAAATTGGTCAAATATACTAAAATTTTGGTTTCTCACGTTGAGTGTTCTGTGATGTATTTTGGGGGCTTCTTAAAAGAAAAATAAAAGGGGCAAGGGGGAAAAATTTCATACCATAATAAAAGATGTCTTGCACCTGTACTAACACTTTGGATTTCCCTCTTGATCTTTGTTTATTGTGCTAAAGGACTGTCTTCATGACCACTTGGGTCAGTGAACTTCTTCGAGGGTCATGTGTGTTCATGTGATGCCAGTGGGACAGATCAGTATACAGAGCCTTGCAGGAGTACTGGGGTGATGGAGAGGCATGTCATCTAATACTAGAGGTGCCAGCTTTTTGGTCATCCAGAGCTACCTTAGGACAGTGGTGGCACACCTATGGCATGGTTGCCAGTGGTGGCACTTTAAGGCCTTCCAGTGGGCACTTAGGATGTTTCCCCAGCACACAAGACGGTTCACAAGACGGGTCTTAAGAGATCCTCCTGTTGTCCCAGGTAGCCCATCTCAGTGTAATTTTAATGTGAAGCACCATGGTTTACCTGAGACTACAGGAAGATAGAGAATGTGTGGGCAGGGTCAGATTATCATTGGCGCCATTCAAGCTCCTGCTGTGGGCCTACACTTTTCTTCTTGTTTTGGTGGTCTAATGTTATGGTAGCAACTCGCATGGTGTAGAAGGAAACCCACACTGGACTGCTTCTCCTCAGTACCTAACTCGATGGAAGCTCCAATGGCAATCCAAATTTCTCCTCCTTCGACAATACAGGTGTCCTCTCGACCATTGAAAGATGCGATAGAAGCAGGAGCAAGATTTCAATATGTTGCTACTTACTTGAATTGCTGTATTAGCTCTTTGCAATAAATAAGTGGGTTTTGAGTTGCAGTTTGTGCACTTGGTCTCCAAAATGTTCACCATCACTGCTTTACGGTATAGCTAGACTGAATCTGGACATTAAAATGGTTTACCTCAACTCCAAAGCATATGCCATGAAATAGGAGTCCTTCATGCTGGGATGTTTGCAGTGCTGATGGATACGTATGTAAATATTTCTGCTTCCGTCAGTCACGGTTCTCATTTGTATTCTGTATGTCTAAAAATCCCAGAGTGACAAGCCAGATAGAGCAGTTGGAAGCGGAGTGGAGAAGATGGTTAAGTGTAGGTTTTTTATTATTGATGGGTAACGGTAGGTGCTTTTATTATTTTAAATAACAGATGTAGCACAGCTTTGGGGAGTATATGCTATGCTCACCATATCAGGTTGTAATGCAGCAGCCTCTACACTACTGAGCCATAAAGTAAAAGCCATTGTAGGACATCAGCTGCAGCATCTTCTAGTCAGTATGGGTCCCGAAAATGGGTAAGATGCGCCTCTAATCAAGAAGACAACATTAACATAAATTACATAGGTCTCTATTGCAGGATACAATTTCTTTTTAAATAATTGTGACAAATGAGATATGAATTGACAATGGAAACAATACAAATAATAAAATAACTATGTTGCAGGTTTCAGTGTCTTTACAAATACTTCTTAATAGAAAACTAAAGAGACACATTCAAATTAAAGGAAATGTATCTCCTTCTGCCTTATGTAATCTTACTACAGCACAGGGAGTTTCAGCACACAGTGGTAGGGGAAATGCTCCCCCTGTAGCAGCCTGTGAATCTGCAGCATGGAGCATGGAGAGGCTACGGAAACAGCCCCATTAGCCTTTCAGGCTTATTAGCATAATTTTACAAGTTAGTAAGTGTCCCTCGTTTATCATGCTTTATAGTATAGAAATGCAGTATAGAAAACCGAGCACAATGGGACTCAATTACTAAGGGACGCGGAGCGCACTTTCATCTGACTGTGCACCATTTTCAGGGATTGCTTGGACAGGTATTTAGCAAGTGTCTATGCCGGGATTTAGGCGCACGCAATAGATTTTTGGTGCAAATGCGCTGGTACAATCTGCTACACAAATTGTGGGGCCTGCCATTGGACTATCCGTGTGATTCTGACTGAGCGCGGGATTTAACTTTCAAATTGTATGTGGAAGCCCATGCATTTACAGGCACCACGAAAAAGATGGTGAACTCATGCAGGATATCGGGCTCACAATCTTAGTGAATTGCAGCACAGTGCATTATCATCAGACAATGCACTTTCAGTGAACTCCAGTGGCCGGGTAAGTAAATGAGCCTCAATGTCTTTTATAATTATGCAAATGAGCCTCAGGGGCTCCTGTCTACATAACAGAAGCCCCTTCTGAGTCTTTTGCTAATCATGCATGCTTCTGTTTGGTTTTACTGCCCTTCTCCCTCCTGTCAAGCCAGAGAGACAGTGATGTTGGACAGAGACAAAGGGGGCTTCTCAGATGTAGACAAGTGTCCCATGAGGCTCATTTGCATAATTTTAGAAGACAGTTTACTCCAAATCCACGTCATATAAAGAAAAAGGAAAGACGTATTCTGTTTTAAGGGACACGCAGCACTGTGTAAGCGTGCTTGGAGCACAATACTGAATCCATGTGGCATAGAGAATAGGAAATAGGCTGCCGGCAGCTTCCCCGGGGGGGAGAGGGAATGGGGGGGGTAGTGGAGTGAGAAAGAGAGAGAGAGAGAGATTCTGCTCTTTTCCAAATCCGTCGGGTTTTCCTTTGGCCATGCCCCCGATTTCCGTTGCGTGCCTGCCAGCGCCGATGCGCCAAAATCCGATCGCGTGCGCCAAATTCCCGGGGCAATACAGGGAAAATCGGGGCAAATCGGAAATATACGGGTAACACGTCGGGAAAACGCGAATCGAGCCCTTAGTAAATGACCCCCATTGGCTTCTCCTTTACTGCTGTGTACTATGGCTGTACGCACCAGCTGTAAAGGTGACAGATAGGATGACATCATTATTGAACATCTTTCGGCTGCAGAGCCGGAATTTACAGCCGATGTTCACAGCAGTGAAGAAGATGACAGCCGCTGATTCAGGAGAACGGGAAATGTTGTATATTTTGTTTAATTTTGTTACCCTGCCGGGAGCTGGGCGATGGTGGCACCCAGCAGCTTTGTCAATAGCGGGTGTTATGGGTGGCTGTTTGCTGCAGGGGGCACTTTATTGAATCTTGCTTCAATATGGTGCCTCCCTCACCCGGCGTACAAGACGACCCCTGACCCCTGGGTTTAAAATATACATATTCTAGCTTGCGGTGCCAATTATATGTAGTATCGCAGTCTTACAAATAGAGTGCATTACATTTCACTAGGGAACTGTATATATCACCTATATATTCTTCAATGTGCATATGTCTTATTTATGTGCCATCATATATTTCACTGTTTATGAGCTGACTTCATACAAGTCTACAACATATGAAGAATGACAGCTTGTAGACCACATGTGTAATAGATTTCTTTTTGTTTCAGGCTTGTCACATAGTATCACATATTATACAAACTGAAACTATGTCTGTACAATGCAAGAAATAGATCTGTGGTTCAATATTTAATTATAAGAGCAATAAATTACATGTTACCAATCTCTGTTTGCAAGTCTCATACTTACATGTATGAGGATTTTTACAGGTGCTGGAAAATATTTTCCCACTGGAAAAAGAACCTTCGAGTGTTTGACGTGATGGCATGAATTTTATTACACATGTTTGTTACTTTAATACTGTACCATCATGTTTTATTCATATATTGCACCAAACAATATTTCATCGATAAGAAGAGAAGACAAATGCTTTAGGAGAGTAACACATTTAGATTATCAGTCAGTCACAATTTACTAATAGACAAATATTACATCATTTTCTAATTATTATAATTTAAATTATTTATAATTATTTGTATTCTTACTATTAGTAATTTTTTTATTAATTTTTTTAATTAATAGCTGTCAGTCTTAAACTATTGGCAATTATTTATACTTCTATGCATTATTTTGGGCACTAAATATCAATATTATAGCTATATTTTGTTTCTTATTTGTCAAGTGATTTAGCATTACTGATACTTACTTTTGTACTGTATGCAGATTCTCCATGATTCTTTGTTTACATGTGTGAGCATTGTATAGGAGGGGTTGCAGTAGTATGAGTATGACTCAACCTGTCCCCCTCTTCTCTTTCCCCGTTTTAGCGAAAACGGATTGTGAGAGAGAGACACACATTGGAAGACGCCATGATGATGTGTTAGAGCAGTGAGATAGAGGAAGTTCTGTATACATTATATGCTGAGGGCAGCATGGTGAGAACAGGGAAAAGCTGAAGCTCTGAAAGGAGGCAAAGGTACAGATGCATAGACATGTAGAGATATGTTTAATGAAACAAATTTATTGAAAAGTGGCCAACCCCGGGGGCGTGGCCGGCAGCTCATGGAGTAGGAAGCACACTCTCCTGCTCCGTGCATCCTATCCCACAAAAGCGGCTTAGATCGGCTTACCGAGCGAGAAAACGGGTCCCAAACACCACCCAAAGGACTCAGGAACACAAAACAAGATGGGCAAGTTTAAAAAGAAACATGGCCCAAAGAAACTTACAGAGTTTTTCCCGTCGGCAAGATCCCAAAATGGCGGACGCACCACGAGGAACTCGATGTATGGCGGAGAGGATACCAGCTCTCCAGAGCAATCAGTAAGCTTGGACCGTGGGTCACCGGTGCAAACAGGTACCCCAGGGAATTTTATAACGGGGAGAGACAGAGAGAGGGCAGATTCAGGGCACAGCCCGGGAACAAGTTCCTCGTTCCAAGCGGCCATGATGAGAGCCTGTCATTCGCAGCAAACCACACCATCCATCAGCACTGAGAGTGCAGGAGCATGTAAACCTATTACAGAGGAGTTGCTGAAGGCTTTATTAGGAGAATTACATTCTTCGTTACAAAAAGAAATACAAAATGCAGTTTACACGTTCAAAGAGGAATGTACAGCACTGGGTGAAAGAACGTCACATTTGGAAGATAAAATGGCGGAGCTGACAGAAGCACACAACGAAGTGGTGGATGCTAACAATAACTTAGAAGAAGAGGTGAAGGAGTTAAAGCTCAAAATTGCTGATATAGAAGATAGATCGCGCAGGAATAATATTAGATTCCGGGGCATACCAGAAGAAGTAAGCGCCGAAAAGCTATCAGAATTCTTAACTGATTTCTTTGCAGCATTAACCCCTGAAGCCCCACAATCTGACCTTCTAATAGACAGAGTACACAGGCTCCCAAAGGCAAGATCTTTACCTAAAGAAGTGCCGCGTGATGTAATAGCACGTATACATTTTTTTCATTTTAAGGAGCAACTAATGAGCGCTGCAAGACAAGCAACAAATATTCCAGAAAGGTTTAAAGAAATAACCCTCTATACAGACCTATCTGCAGCCACACTAGCGAGGAGACGCGAATTCCAGATAGCGGCAAAAGTATTGCGCGACAACAGCATTCCATACAGATGGGGATTCCCCGTGAAACTTATCATATCTAAAGATGGAAGGAAAATTGTGGCATCCTCTCCAACAAAATTAGTACAGCTACTACAAGAATGGGAACTGCTTCCAGAGGACTTTGATATGCAAGCACTACAAGGGAAGAAATCTGCAATTACTCGAGTGGATCAAGAGTGGGAAAAAGTGACGAAGAGATGAAGATTAATAAGATAATGAGAAGTTTGCTCATTAAGATGATCTTGTTTGGACCCTATGTTTCTCGCTAGTGGTAAATATAAGTTTATAGGGATGGGACTCGGCTCCTATGCTGAGTAGGTGGAAGATGGTTGTAATGTTTTCCCCCAAAATCCCCAGGATTGGGGGTACCACAAAATTGGTGACATGTATAGTCACGATGTTTTTTATGTTACTGTTAAACTCGGTTTATGTTAATGTTATTGAAACAAGGAACATAGATATAAGAAAGAGAGATAATGTGGATCTAAGGTGGAGAATGAATCTAAAATATAAGATATCTAAGACAGGATTATACCCATTAGGATATTATGGTATTAAAGGTAACATCTATTAATGCTAAGGGGTTAAATAGCCCATTTAAAAGATCACGTTTGTGGAAAGCAGCTAAAGATGCCAAGTCTGATATATTATGTGTTCAAGAGACACACTTAAATACGGAAGACATTAGCAGATTATCTCATAAGAACTACCCATATGTATTTTTAGCACCAGCTGTGGGGAAAAAAAGAGGGGTATGCATAGCGGTAAAAAACTCTGTGGCATTTCAACTTATCCATTCGCTGATTGATAACCAAGGGAGATATATTATCTTAATATGCTCTATAAACAATATTGTATACACCTTAGCATCGGTTTATGCCCCAAACTCTAAACAAGGAAAATTTTTAAAGAAATTTTTTGATGTGCTAAATACATGTAAACAAGGAGCAGTGCTAATATCGGGGGACTTTAACTCCACGATGTGGCCGTCAGTAGATACGACAAGCACAACTAAAAAAGAGGGGCCCTCGGAAATATATAACTTATCACAAAGAGAAGGTTTATTAGACATATGGAGGCTGCAACATCCTACAGAAAGGGATTATTCCTTTTATTCGCATCCCCACCAAACTTATTCCAGAATAGATCTCTTCCTTGCAAACCATATGTTATATAATAGGGTGAAAGACTCAAAAATTGATGTAATCACATGGTCTGACCATGCCCCCATCCATACTACACTAGCAGAAGCATACGATAAACCAAAAACCTCCTTGTGGCGTTTAAAACCATACTATTTACATTTAGCAAAATACCAGACACAGACCCAAGAAGCTTTGACAGAATTTTTCTCCATAAATAGTTCTTCTGAAACTTCCTTAGCGAATCAGTGGTGTGCTCATAAAAGTTTTATGCAAGGGCATTATGTGAACATTGAAGCAGCAGAAATGAAAAAAAGGAAAGAGGCAAGATTACATATTACGTCAGCGTTGACTCTATTGGACGCGTTGAATAAAAATAATCACTGTTCATTTAGGGCAAAAATGATCAGAGATCTACAGGATCAATTGAATCAATTAGATTCATACAAATACGAACAAGCCCTCTCCCAATTAAAATCTAAATATTACTCATTAGGTAACAAGGCCAGCAAAGTACTTGCAGGCCAATTGAAAAAGAGGAATACACAAAGTAGGATATCCTACCTGCTTAATACCAAGAATGAAAAAATATTTGATCCACAGGCAATAGCGGAGGAAATGGCATTATATTATAAAAAATTGTATAACTTATGTGATGACCCTGATACTCCCCAACCAACTATGGATGGCATTGCCCAGTTTTTAAGTTCAGTTAAAGTCCCTAAATTAACACAGAAACAGGTAGAAGATTTAACTAAACCTATTTCAGCAAAAGAAGTTTTAGAAGCTATAACTTCTTTAAAACGCAATAAAGCTCCAGGTCCGGATGGACTAATTAACGATTATTATAGTAAATATGCTAAAATTCTGCAGCCACATCTACTGGGCGTATTCAATGATATTCAATCCTCTGGCCTGATCCCACAGGAGATGATGAGAGCAACAATAATCACTTTACCTAAGCCGGGGAAGTCTCCTACCCTTCCAGGTAATTTTCGCCCAATATCTCTGTTAAATACAGATTTAAAATTGTATGCTAAAATTACCGCCAGCAGATTATCTACTATATTACCAACCCTGATACACCATGACCAGGTAGGATTTGTTCGTGGAAGGGTAACGTCAGATGGTACTAGAAGGTTTATTGACCTTATTGAGTGGGTGGAGGAATCTCGTACGCCTTCTCTGCTCCTATCCTTGGACGCAGAGAAGGCGTTCGATAGAGTCCACTGGAAGTATTTAAGAGAAGTATTACAGCTATTCGGGTTCCCTGAAGCCGCAATAATGAGTATAATGGCCTTATATACGGAACCGTCGGCATATGTCATGACATCGGGATACTTCTCAAAGCCATTTAGCATAACTAATGGTACTAGACAAGGCTGTCCCTTGTCTCCACTTATCTTTGCAATGGTAATGGAACCCCTAGCAGCAGCAATCAGGATGTCCAAAGCAATCTCGGGAATTAAAGTGGGAAAAATAGTTCATAAGATCGGTCTATTTGCAGACGACGTCATAATAGCCCTTTCCAAACCTACAAAATCTTTAGCTGCAGTAGCTATAATCCTTAAGCAATTTAGTAAGATCTCGTATTATAAATTAAATGCGGGTAAATCCCTAATATTAGAAATGAACCTGTCTGATGCAACGTCATCATATCTACAAGAAGCATATTCTTTTGGGTGGGCAAAAGGGCATGTACCATATTTGGGTATAAAATTGTCATTTCCATCTTCCAAATTATTTCAGATAAATTACACCCCATTACTAGAACAAATGGATATAGATTTGAACCTCTTTTCAAAAATAAACATTTCATGGGTTGGAAGAATCGCAGCTTTTAAAATGATGGTCCTCCCAAAACTTATATATATATTTCGAAATGTTCCAATAGGAGTTCCGCAGAAATTTCTTAAGAAACTGCAAGCTAAATTGAACAGATATATATGGTTGAATAAGAAACCAAGAACTGCGGCGAAAATACTTTATTTGCCATATAACAAAGGGGGGCTAGGTCTACCACATATAGGTAATTACTACAAAGCTGCGATTCTTGAACAAACCAGGCAGTGTTTGTTAGTAGACAATGATAAGCATTGGATACAAATTGAAAATGACATTTCAGAAACTGCTCCTCTAAATGTGCAATTGTGGGCTGTGGCTTTTCAAAAATCAATCTCAAGTACTCCACTAAAAACAATGACAGCTAGTACTAAGATCAAGGAATAGATGCAAAGTTATTTACCCTTCGCATATGGGATCTACCAAGTGAAATGTTATCATTCTTCATACCCAATTTGGAAATTAAAAATTGGATTGACAAAGGTATAAAGAGAGTAGCGGACATATGGGATAGGACCCATTTACAATCATTTGAGGAAATAAGTAATAAGTTCAATATATCTAACAAAGAATTCTATAAATATCTTAGGATTAGACATTTTGTATTGTCCATTCCAAAGGAGTGCATGTCACCTAAAAACGTCTTTGAATTATCCTTTCTGAATCCCAAAAAAATGGAAAAAGGTATTTCAATAGCATATAAAGCAATTGGGGAAGAATGTTACAAGACACCTATGGCCTGCTTATCCCACTGGGAAAAAGATTTAGGGAAAGTTATAGATACAAGTGACTGGGAAAATTCATACCGAGCTACCAAATCGATCTCAAAATGTGCTCTCCACTTTGAAACAAGGCGGAAAATTATGTATAGATGGTATTTCACTCCGAGTAAACTAGCTCTAATCTATCCCACATCGTCAGATAAATGCTGGAGATGTAAAAACCAGAAGGGTACGATTTTGCATGTTTTCTGGGAGTGTTCAAAGATAAAAAACTTTTGGAACCAAATAAATATGCTTTTAAAAAATGTACTGAAAACGCAGATTCAACTCACCCCAGAGTTGGTCCTACTGGGAATAGGACTGGGAGAATTCAATTTAGCAGATAGAACGATAATATTTCATATCACAACTACGGCAATTACATTACTAGCAAAATTATGGAAAACTACCAAAATACCTGAGTTTATGGAACTCACGAGTAGAGTCAACCACAACTGCACAATGGAAAGAGCAGCAGCATTTAATGAGGGTAATAACAAGAAATACTATTTGAGTTGGGAGAAGTGGCTATCGTCATGTTACTCGAATACAGTAAGAAACCACCCACAAGATATTGATGTACATAGAGATACTAATAAATAGAACTATTCAGGTGCATACCAATTGGAAATATAGGAACCTTGTTTCATGGTTGTGTTAAACAAGTTTAATTTTGGTTGATTTAGAGTCTCAAAATACTATATAAAGAGGTAGTGACATGTCACTATTGTAACAGAAAATGTTATAGATATATGTAAAATGGAACTGTAAGTGAATACTCAGATCTGAACATGAAAGCATATATATAATTGTAAATGTACCACTTAAGTTCAAATAAAAAAGTTTATTAAAAAAAAAGAAAAGTGGCCAACCCCTTTAAGCTACTTCCCAGTAGTAGTAGATTTACTAATACTAATTAATGAAACAGTTGTCAATTATTTATTCTTTTATTTTTTTTTAGCACTGAATTCGACACTGTAACTACATTTTGATTCTCAAAAACCAAGCAAGTTTGTGGTCATTTAGCTAGAATTGATAGTATTTAGATTGTTTTTACCATGTAAAGATCTAAAGATCAAACGGTCCAGTAAACAGTGATGATGGGTGTAATGTGAGTGCAGTAAAGGTTATCTGAAAATGAAAAGGTCACTACTGGATCGGACGCTGCTTTTTGTTAAACCTGTTTATAATTCACCTCATGTGGACTGTACTCCATCACTTCAGATACTGTTTATGCTTTTGGCTTTATGAATGATTACATGGCAACATATAGTAATTAGCTCACCAGGAGGGTCCCATAGAGGCAGTAACATCATGTCAGGGTATTTGCTTCATTTTTGCATATTTAGGAAAATGTACAAAATGTAGGTATTTTTTCAAAGTAAATTGAACTGAAAGAAGAAAAAGTGAAGATCTGTGTGGGAAGATCTAGGAAAAGATAAAGGAATTATCCAGGGGTTTACTAAATATTATGGTATTCCTATAGCTTAGTTATCCTAAATCTCTTTATTGTTGGAAGCATTTATCACCCCATGAAAATGAGTTGATCTTGTCACACGACACTTCACTTACAAACTCATTTCAATCATTCCAAATATTCTGCGGAACCTCCAGTACAACAATATGGAAAAAAAACTCCGAAATTTAACTCCTCAGTAACTATTTGCTGCTAAAAGTTTGTTGAAAATCTGAAGAAGAGGAGAAGGTTAATTGAGCTGTCAGAGCGTCGCTTGTATTTGTTTAATCCTCTTTCCTCAAGTCATTTTAGATGTTTCATTTCAGGTTAGACCAGGCCAAATGTCAAACTTTGGAGACATCTCGCGATCAAAGGCAAATGCATATTAGTACATTCGGAAGACTTTTGAAAGCATTTGTAAGATAATCTTACACATTACATCTCATGGCTAGCTGCCATATGGAATACTGATGGCCGAGATTATTTTTTTGGCATGCTGTGTTTCCGCTGTAACTAGTCCATCTGAGTCTCCTGGAATGTAATGTCAAGAATATCTGGAGAGAAGTCACCTCTTATGTAAGCCGAAAGCGTTTTCCTTAGGTCAAGGAAGAATACAAACAAAATATACAGATATTAACCCCTTATCACCGACACTAGTTTTCAGCTCAATGACCAGACTCGATTTTTCAAATCTGACATGTCTCACGATAATTGGTTATAACTTCGGAACGCTTTAACATATCCTGGTGATTTTGAGAATGTTTTCTCGTGACACATTGTACTTCATGTTAGTTATAAAATTTAAGTGATAAGTTTCGCGTTTCGTTCTGAAAAAAAGTGAAAATTTGGCAAAAGTTTGTAAAAATTCTTCATTTTCCAAGTTTGAAATGTTCTGGTTTCCAGACAGGAAGTAAAACTACCCAAAAAGTTTGATAATTAACATTTACAGAATATCTGCTTTATGTTGGGATGATATTTTATGCTTCCGGTCATTTTTCTAGGATGTTATGAGGTGCAGAACTTTAGGTGCGATTTTTCTTATTTTCATGAAAATTGCCATAACTCACATTTTGAGGGACAACTCGGCTTCCAAGTGACTTTGAGAGGCCTAAATAATAGTAAAACCTCATAAATTACCCCACTATAGAAACTTCACCCCTCAACATATGTAAAACAACTTCTATTAAGTTCATTAACCCTTTAAGTGTTTCACATGGGTTAAAAAATATGGACCTGCGATTTAGAAACTATGGAATTTTTTTGGAAATACATTCATTTAGGCCAAAACTGACATTTTCAGAATAAATTAAATGATGAAACGCACTGCAACGCTTGATGCCCAATTCCTCCCGAGTTTACTGATACCCCATATGTGGTGGTAAACTGCTGTACGGGCGCACGGCATAGAATGAATGGAGGCGCCGTCCACAGCAGATTTGTATTGTCACATTGTACGACCTATAAAATTTTATTTTTTTTGATAATGCGATCATATGAGGGCTTATTTTTTATGAGATGAGATACAATGTATAAATAATTTATTTTGGGAGTCTAAAGCTTATTCATGAGATTTTATTAACTATTTCAAGGGGGACACAAACAAAATCATCAATTTTTATTTTGGATTGTGAGCATCCCCCCCCCCCCGCTCACCGTAACGTAAAAATAATATTTTATCTTTATTCTCTGGTTCACTACGATTGCGGTGATACCTCATTTATATAGTTTTTCTTATTTTGCTCAATTTTCCTGAGCAAAACCAATATTGGAGAAAATCGCATTGTTTTTACTATTGACAAGTTTTCAGGGCCATAACTTCTGTATTTTTCTGTTGTCAGATCTGGTTGAGGGCTTATTTTTTGCGAAAACAGTTGTTCTTTTCAGTCGTATCATATTAGGTACCGTAACTTTTTTTGATCACTTTTTAGAACATTTTTTGTGATGGTGTTTGATGAAAAATTGTATATTATGGGAAGTTTTTCGAGTTTTTTTTTACGTAGTTCACCGAGCGGGTTCAATATTGATTTAGATATATTGTACAGATTAATACGGACGCGGTGATACCTCATTTATATAGTTTTTCTTATTTTGCTCAATTTTCCTGAGCAAAACCAATATTGGAGAAAATCGCATTGTTTTTACTATTGACAAGTTTTCAGGGCCATAACTTCTGTATTTTTCTGTTGTCAGATCTGGTTGAGGGCTTATTTTTTGCGAAAACAGTTGTTCTTTTCAGTCGTATCATATTAGGTACCGTAACTTTTTTTGATCACTTTTTAGAACATTTTTTGTGATGGTGTTTGATGAAAAATTGTATATTATGGGAAGTTTTTCGAGTTTTTTTTTACGTAGTTCACCGAGCGGGTTCAATATTGATTTAGATATATTGTACAGATTAATACGGACGCGGTGATACCTCATTTATATAGTTTTTCTTATTTTGCTCAATTTTCCTGAGCAAAACCAATATTGGAGAAAATCGCATTGTTTTTACTATTGACAACTTTTCAGGGCCATAACTTCTGTATTTTTCTGTTGTCAGATCTGGTTGAGGGCTTATTTTTTGCGAAAACAGTTGTTCTTTTCAGTCGTATCATATTAGGTACCGTAACTTTTTTTGATCACTTTTTAGAACATTTTTTGTGATGGTGTTTGATGAAAAATTGTATATTATGGGAAGTTTTTCGAGTTTTTTTTTTACGTAGTTCACCGAGCGGGTTCAATATTGATTTAGATTTATTGTACAGATTAATACGGACGCGGTGATACCAAATATGTACGTGTTTTTGTGTTTTATTTACTGTATATGCATTTTATGTGTTACTGGGGAGATTATGGGACTTTTATTTTATTTATTTATTTAATTATATTATAAAAAGATTTAATTTTTTTTTTTTTACTTTTTTACATTTTCTACTTCTTGGCTTGAATAAGCGATCATCCGATCGCTTATTCAAGCCTTTACACTGCAATACACTTGTATTGCAGTGTATAGTGTAAGTAACTGAGCATGCCGCGCATGCTCAGTTACTTACAGCCGGGTCCTGCCAGGAAGGCAGGACCCGGTGAGAAGAGGAGCCGACAGCCCCGGGTCACTCGTCGGAACCCGGGGCAGCGGCAGGAGGGATCGGATCCCCCGGTAAGCACACCGGGGGGGTCCGATCCACGGGGGACACACTTGCACGCCGCGGTCATGCTTGACCGCGGCGTGCAAGGGGTTAAACACCCGGGATCGGAGTTTTTCCGATCCCGGGTGTTAGTGCCGGGTCTGGGCTGTAATATCACAGCCCGACACCGGCACTATAATAACCCGATGTCCCGAAATCTTCTTCTGATGCGCCGCCGTAGAAAGGCGTCGCATCAGAAGAAGTACCCTTAATGACCGCCGTAGAATCCCGATAGGGCGGTCATTAAGGGGTTAAGATATCAACAACAATCGTACAGCTGGACATGCACTACGGGTTACACAATTAGTATTCTGTTCTTCCAGATTAAACACATTAAAAGATATTTACTGATCTTTATTTTATGTACTTCTAGAAGGAACACATTTCATGACTGTTAAAGGGTTTATATATTTAAAAAAAAAATCTATCTATCTATCTATCTATCTATCTATCTATCTATCTATCATGTATCTATCTATCTATCTATCTATCTATCATGTATCTATCTATCTATCTATCTATCTATCTATCTATCTATCTATCTATCTATCATGTATCTATCTATCTATCATGTATCTATCTATCTATCTATCTATCTATCTATCTATCTATCTATCTATCTATCATGTATCTATCTATCTATCTATCTATCTATCTATCTATCTATCTATCTATCTATCTATACATTAATCAAGTTCACAGCTGCACCACTTTAAGAAGCTTAGTTTGGGTGCTCGCCCTTCTCAGTGGTTTGACTCTCCACCTCTTTATGCATAAAAGTGAAAAATAGGCTGCACATCACAATATAAAAAAGAGTGGGTACTAGAGATGAGCGAGCACTAAAATGCTCGGGTGCTCGTTATTCGGTACGAACTTTTCCCGACGCTCGAGTGCTCGTACCGAATAACGAGCCCCATTAAAGTCAATGGGAGACCCGAGCATTTTTTCACTAACACAACACATTAAAAGAACAGTAAATAATAACACATTCCACATGTTTCCAGATGTTTTAATTGTAAGAATACATTAAAAAAAACACTATTCTTCACTTTATAGGTGTTCGCGCGTGTCTCCCGCTAAGTTAGGAGATGTGCGCCGAACATCTGGATGTGAAGAATAGTGTTCTTTCAATGTGTTCTGCAATTAAATGGTCCTGTGTTCACTGTTCTCACTGTTTTAACTGTTTTTATTCTATTCTTCACTTTGCAGATGTTAGCACAAGTCTTCCGATAATGTCGGAGATGTGCGCGCACATCAACAATGTGAAGAATAGTGTTATTTGAATGTGTTCTGCACTTAAATGCTCTTGTTTTCACAGTTTGCACTATTTTTATTCTATTCTTCACTTTGCAGATGTTCGCGCATGTCTCCCGCTAAGTTTGGAGATACGCGCTAACATCAGCAATGTGAAGAATAGAATAAAAACAGTGAAAACACGAGCATTTAAGTGCACATTGCAGAACACATTCAAATAACACTATTCTTTACATTGCTGATGTTCGGCGCACATCTCCGAACTTAGCGGGAGACACGCGCGAACACCTGTAAAGTGAAGAATAGTGTTTTATTAATGTATTCTTACAATTACATCTGGAAACATGTGTTATGTGTTGAAGAACAGTGTAAACACTGTTCTTCTGTGTCTTTTATTAATTTAATGCTCGAACTCGAGCCGGCGAGATACTCGTCCGAGTAACGAGCCGGTCCGAGTATGCTAATACTCGACCGAGCAGTATACTCGGACGAGTATACTCGCTCATCTCTAGTGGGTACTTTATTCACCCAAGTCTTCCCATGAAGGATTTGAAAACCTGTGTAACCAGTTTAATCCGAAATATCTAAAATATTTCCTGATGTGAATCTTTTTAGTTTAGAAATCCCCCCTATGGAGATTGCCCCAAAGAATCCACAAAAGAGGACAAGGAACAGAATAGTCTCCATATAATACGTGTAAGGAAAGTGGGTGTAGTACGCTTGACTGTTTTATACAGCTAAGCGGTGCTTGGAACAATCCTAAACATAAGGCTTTGGAGTTAGGGCATTGTTGGCCAGAAGCAATATGGCAGAATCAGAAGTTAGTCCTCATAATAGAAGGTGTCTACACACATGCGCCCCATTGTGTCGCAGATGCTCCAAATTGTGTCTCATGGCAGGCATTGTAGGGGTGTGATAGGAATAGGGAGATTTGATTGGCTGGAAAGTCACTGCTGGAAAGTAAAAATGTATTTTTGAATGTACACATTATGATCACATGAAATTTGTATTGCAGTGTTGATATGTTGATTTATGCATTTGATCACATGATAATGTCACATGATTAGAAGAGATTTGTATATAAGAATGAACTTGTATCCTTGGCACAAGAAAGGATTCTGAAGATGATCCGAAACGTAGCACTTGGGTGAATAAAGTACCCACTCTTTTTTATATTGTGATGTGCAGCCTATTTTTTACTTTTATGCATGAAGAGGTGGAGAGTCAAACCACTGAGAAGGGTGAGCACCCAAACTAAGCTTCTTAAAGTGGTGCAGCTGTGAACTTGATTAATGTATGGCTATTTTTGACTTGCAGCGTGCACACTAAGAAAATTTTTTTGAACCATGACTACAACTGTGAAATCCACGGGTGCTTATTCACTGGAGTTTAATGGCTCACGGCAGGCATTGTAGGGGTGTGATAGGAATAGGGAGATTTGATTGGCTGGTTCCACCAAGAAGTGTTTCTACATGCATAGTGGGATTATTAGGACGCCGGGGAACAGGATCTAAGAGCCGTGTATAAATGATGTTTTATAAATTTGATAAAAGTCACTGCTGGAAAGTAAAAATGTATTTTTGAATGTACACATTGGGGGTCATTTACTAAGGGCCCGATTCGCGTTTTCCCGACGTGTTACCCGAATATTTCCGATTTGCGCCAATTTCCCCTGAATTGCCCCGGGATTTTGGCGCACGCGATCGGATTGTGACGCATCGGCGCTGGCATGCACACGACGAAAATCGGGGGGCGTGGACGAACGAAAACCCGACGGATTCGGAAAAACCGCCGCATAAAAAAAAAAAAAGTGTCGCGGAGCTTGCACTTACCTTCACTCAGCCCGGCTCGGTGTATTCCAGAGCGTTCCGGGGAACTTCAGAGAGCAGAGAGCGTGCCGCTGGATCGCTAATGGACCGGGTAAATAAATCTGCCCCATTATGATCACATGGAATTTGTATTGCTGTGTTGATATGTTGATATATGTATTTGATCACATGATAATGTCACATGATTGTAAGAGATTTGTATATAAGAATGAACTTGTATCCTTGGCACTTGGCTTGAGAAAGGATTCTGAAAGGGATCCGAAATGTAGCACTTGGGTGAATAAAGTACCCACTCTTTTTTATGTTGTGGTGTGCAGCCTATTTTTTACTTTTATCTATCTATCTAGTATCTATCTATCTAGTATCTATAGTCTAGCTATCTTGCACATATCATCTATCAATCTATTACCTGTCTGCTATCTACTATCATCTATCTATCTTCTGCATTAAAAAATTGTATTTAAATTTCTAGACTTTTTTGGCAGACGTGCTTACATAATTTTCCTTGTTAATTTACAGGGTTACACTCATCCCAAAAAACTTAATGGAGGGAAAAGGATGACATAAAAAAAATGTGTGTATCAAACCTGATTCAGTACTTCTGGTCTTTGTCACCTGCCTGTAGTACTTGAGGGGTCCTGAGACCTGATTTTGTCAATTTGTAGCTGTACTCTGTGCTTGGTATGTCACTCGTGACCAGTGGCATAACTAGGAGAGGCCATAGCAAACTTCTGAATTGGGCCAGAAAAAAACCTTAAAAATATACACACCATAGATACATACATACAGTACCATATACACCCATGCATCGTATACACAGATATACAGCAAATGCACACCCAATACCCCAGATGCCAGGGCCCACTGACACTGTGGGCCCCATAGCAGCTGCCATGGTGGCTACCCCTGTAGTTAAGCCCCTGGTTGTGACGTCTGAATAAGTCATACAACCTTGTGGAGAGACTTCACACTGGCACATGTGTAGAGGACTTAAACTACCAGCACGACACAGGAGCTGGGACCTGCAGCAATGTAAATGAGTGCAATAAGAGCTATGTGCCTCTTATTTATCTACAGGAACAAAGCACCGATCATCAATCATTAGTCATGATAAACCATGGCAATTCCTCATAGATCCAGGCATCTTGACCGTGGTAATCTTCTTATATTTGTTATCTATGGCCTCTTTTGTAGAAAATATATACTCTGGAGGGCATTCCCAGAGTACACGCTGAAGATTCTCAGCCTATTACACTGTGCAGGAGCACTTCCTCCCACTGTGTGGGGAAACTTTCTCTGCTGCAGTGAGATTACATCAGGAAAAGGGAGGGGAGAAGTACTGTGGGAGCAGAGGGGGAGGAGGAGACAGTGTAACAACCTGTGAAACCCAGAGTCATAGTTCCTGGATCTATGAGCTGCTTTAATATTCTTCATTTTGATGGTAGATTTAATTTAAAGGGAGCACATCAAAATAAACCTAATATACCTAATAAACCACCACCACAATGTTGTCAGGCAGCTGAGCAGCTTCTTCATCATGTTTCTTTCATGGTCAAGTGTGGTAGCATCATCCAGAAAGTCACATTTGAAATGAGATGTAAATTAGTTGTATAAAGTCATGGAGGCGGAGACTTGAACACTGAATACAAGCTCTCCTTTATTTAGAAAGCCTTCTTTACTGTAATTGTGGCTCCTGCACCCGGAGACATCACTAACCAGATCTCCAGAAGCCCGGTGCAAGAAGCCAATCACTGGGGAGGAGGCGTTCAGAGGCAGGGAGAGATTCACTTCAGTTATAAACTCTCCGCCTCCTTGACTTTATACAACCAATTTACATTTTAATTTAAAGCAGATTTTGGGCCATAAAAAAAACATGATTTGGAAGGTGTAAAGCTTCTAGACAACATACTGGTACAGGCAGTCCCCGGGTTACATACAAGATAGGGTCTGTAGGTTTGTTCTTAAGTTGATTTTGTATGTAAGTCGGAACTGTATATTTTATCATTGTAACCCCAGCCAGAACTTTTTTGGTCTCTGTGACAATTGGATTTTTAAAATGTTAGGTTTTCATAAGAACCAGGATTAACAATAAAGCTTCATTACAGACACCTGTGATAACTGTTATAGCTGTTTATTGTAGCCTAGGACTAAAGTACAATAAATTACCAATATCCAGAGGTCTGTTTGTAACTAGGGCTCGTATGTAAGTCGAGTGTTCTTAAGTAGGGGACTGCCTGTAGTGGTTTATTAGGCCGATTTCTGATAACAAGTTCCCTTTAATTATGAAAATGTATACATAATTATAAAGAAAATCTTTAAATCAAATATTTGAGTGATAACATATCATTTTTATTTCTAATTTCTATTAATACAGATTTTATTAATCTATACACAAACATCATGTGGAGAATCTGCACTTATAAGACTTGTTTTATTCTTTGCTACAAGCAGTAAAAAGCTGATACCTAGAATAGAAATGTTGTCGATTTAGGAAAATATATGTAATTAGGTTTACAATTGTATCAGAAAGCAGAAATTCCATGGTTCTTAATGGTAAATAATGTGCACACATAATCACCAGTAGTGCAGGACAGGGGTCAATATTGGGCTCTCTAATTTTTTAGTATGTCTATTAGTGACCTTGTAATGGCTTGGAGAGCAGATATTTCAAAATTTGCAGATGATACTAAGCTCTCACAAAGTAGGAAGATATCACATTACAGGGGGATTAAAGGGGGCTGGAGGCTTGGGAGGTGACACAACGTTGCGATGATTGTTTCATTAAACAAATTGAAGGGGCAGTTCTCTAAAGATATAGTATTACAAGTTATGGTTTCTAGATTATCGGAGCTGAGGTGTTCATCAGGGGATTATTCTGACTAATAATAAGGAGTTAGGAAAGAATTTTTCCTCTAATTTGAAGTAATTGAAGTTTCAGAAGGTTTCTTGTCCGGATCCACACAGTGGGATAATAATTTGGCCTTGTCTGACCTGAGTAGTCAGTAGCAGATTTCATGCAGATTTCTCCTTACTTTTTATTTATGTGAGTTCTATTCTATACTTAAAATATAGAATATACTACTTGTGATCATTTCTTATTATTTTTTAGTCATATTGAATGACTACTACTGTATTAGTACAGGTGAGTTTTTGGCAAATTGTCAATGAAACATTAAATTGTGATTGAATATAACAAACATTTCCAATTCTTTACCAACAGTTCCATAACAGTTCCATCTCACTGGATCTTTAGCTTATAATCATCAGATTTATTTTTATTACTAATTATCACCATATTTTCTAGCCTACAATTCAGCTTCAGGCAGGCCAATGTCACATCACATCATTTCAGGAACATACACCTAAAATCCATGGCCCATGCACAGTCCAGGTTGGTACCCGAACCCCAATGTTCAACAAGGAATCTGTGTTCTGGTGCTGGCACCGTTCGATGTGTGTTTAAGGGTTGTTTTGGGAATATGAACGTCTGATACTAAATACATAATGCTATAAATAAATGAATACAACAAAATTCAATGCCATTAATCACAAATTGGAGCTTAAATAGTTTGATTTTATAATTCACAAAATGTTATGGTCTTTATAAAGTAGGTGGATTTATTGCAAAGATGGCTGCACTGAAAACTACAAGTCCCATGATCCTTTAGTTCTCAGTAACTCCTCCTACCTCTTTTGCTCTGCTCCCAGTGATGATATAACACACTGCCCTTCTCTTTTACCATAGTAATGATGTGTAACTGCTATCACTGCACTTCACCTCACTAAGATGATGTCTCACCACAACACCGGCCATACTGGATGCACTGCAACCAACCAACTACAGCCGAACAAAGTGGTGATCACATGATCTTCCCAGGCAGGTGCAGGACATGTGATATGGACATGTGACCAGCGTCCATCTTCTGTCCTGTGTCCACTCCACAGGGACAAAGTCACAGGACTGATTAAAGGGCCAGTAGTATTTTATTTCTTCATTACAGTCTATGTCATCAGCATTTTCTGCTAAGGGGGGCAACATTTTAAATCACAACTAATTAAATATTAGCTTATATTTTAATGACTCATTTGAATATGAATTATGCTGATTCCTGGAATACCCCTTTAAATGCTTAAATGTCGAACCAAACTTTTAGGTTCAGGAAAGGGTCCACTCATCCTAGTCAAATACTCTCCCCTCTACTCTACTATTGGAACAGAACAGTTAAAAATAATAAGACCTCATTGGAGTCTCCATTACAGATATTAATTAACTGAACTGACCTGGGTAGAAATAGTTGACAAATTACTAAGCATTACCATCTTAGCTAAAATAGACCACATGTTCCCATCTATGTCCAGTATCATCCAGTCACATCTGGCTGCTCTGTTTATTGGCCTTGATTTCTCCCACTTCCTAATACACAATACAAGGATTTTTTTTCAGAAATACGGATATTTATTAGATAAATATTTATTAAGATTATTTATTTAGCTATGACTGTTTACCCAGCTGTGAAGAAGGATAAAAGTGATTGTATCACACACAATATAAACTGTTATATTTTGTTCCAGCCAGAGCAGCCAACATCTGGAATCTGATTCACTGGTATTCACAAAGAAATTGTTTATGAAAGTTATTGAACTCTGAGACTTCAGGCCTCTTCCATTACTGTTGATGATGATGTGTTGTATTGAAATTGTCCGAGCCTGGCTAAATTTTTTGGTATCTGTTGTAAACACGTCTAATACGATTTCATTTACAGTGCAGGTAGTTACCAGAGGGGGGGGGGGGTCACAGGTGACATATTTAAGGAGCCATCAGACCCCATTTTCCGAGGATAATCATCTTTTTGTTATTCAGACACCTGCATACTGGAGCTCACATTGGAAAAATAATCATGGCTGAACCCTGGAAAGAAATAATATTTGGAGTACTAATGGGTTCTTGAGGAAAGAAAATGTTTAATTTTTGATAAGTTGAATTTACTCTTTGGATTTGGGTCATGGAACGTCGATTATATACCAGATGGGAAATTGTGGAGAAGCCAAGAACAAAATGATAATTAAAGTTTAGCAGTGGATATTAGGAAATGACCATGGGCCACATAATGGGCCCAAAAAGAATTTCTATCTTTTTAACAGGGACATCAGCCTACAAAGTTCTATCATCTATTTGAGAGAACCAGGCCTGATTGAGGACAAGTTTTCAATGATTTTCAGTGTCCTCATGTCTGATGGATTAGAACCTTTCACATGTTTCCACTGTAGCAGTAGACTATGCTGAAAATATTTTACCCAATGATGAACTTGGAATCTTGGCCTTCAATATTCAAGGCAGCAGCAGAGAGCATATTATAGAGCAGGAGTAACTGAGCAGATTGGTATGTAATTTTGTAGGACAAGCAATACAAGAGATAATTTTAGGGAGGACACTTTAGCACTTGTTTCTAGCTTAAAGCATGAAGAAGTTCTTCTCCTGTGAAATTGCAAGAAATTAAATACTTCCTGGCCAATTTTAGAGTTGAAGGGGTTGTCCAATGAAACAAGTTAAGCCCTAGCTATCCATAGGGTAGGGCATAACTTGCTGATTAGTGGGGGCCTCAGTGATGGAACCACCACGGATCATAAGAACAGGGGTCAGAAGTACCCCTGTCACATCCCTTGATGACCAGAGCTGCGGGTCTCACATGTGCGGGCTCCCACATTCATCTCTATGGAGTTGATGGTCCATAGGGACCGACTACTCCTGTCATCGAGGGGTGTGACAAGGGGCAAAGGGGATATATCAGACTTCTGTTCTTGTGATCTGTGGGGGTCCCATCACTGAGACTCCCACTGATCAACAAGTTGAGCCCTATTCTGTGGTTATGGCCTAACTTTCTTTGTGGGAAAGCCCCTTTGAGAAGGTCCAACCAGGAGTAAAAACAACAATCTTTCTTGTGATAAATAAGACCACAATGTCACCAAAGCGACATTAGGAAACATGGAAGTAGTATATCTGTGTAAGGAAGTAGGCACAAGTTCTAACAGCCTGTAAACTCTAGCAAGTAACCTCCATTATATAAGGGGGGTGGGGGGTATAGATTAGATTCCTGTCAGGCTGTGGCTTTAAGAGTTTCATATTATGCGTAAAAAGGTAACAAAACTGGCAACTGCAAACACGTGACAATCTGTGTATTGTTCCGTTCTGTAGTTTAATCTTGTAATAATTTACCATGGCGGTGGGAGTTAGCTCAACCATGAATCACAAATCCCTCATCTCAGTTCCCCTGTTAATTACATTGGAGGTCTATGTACACCCTTTCACAAAATAAAGGGCAAGCAAGTGTGAATTTACTAGGTGGTAATAACATCTCTTAGCTGTGGTGACATAAAACACCGAAACTTGGCTGGTATGGTTTATGGCAATGTCACCTGAACCACTCGGTGTTATTAATACCGCCATGTAATTCTGTTACTTATCATTATCCTAAATATATGCCTCATATTTGCCGGCTGCAGTGCCATTTGCTGAGTATCTTGTGATTAAAGAATTTACATGGATACAAATAATTCTATAATGTGAATTACCACCAGAAGGAAACATAGTGACACATATAATACATTGTGTAAATTTGCCTGTCTGTTTTGGTGATAGGGTACAATGAATAAACTTGATGGCGATTTTTAAAGCAAAAAGGAACACATTTTCATTTTAGCTGATGCAATGCTCACATGAAAAGGGACCTCCCGACTATTCAAAGACAGATAATGTTGAAAAAATGAATATTTCATTTTAAAGGGCCTCTGTCACCAGTTGTTACACAATTACTCTAACAACCCCTTTAGGTAGAGAATAACATTTCCTTTCTAGCATTCCCACTTTTATGGTGAAAATCATCTCCAAATTCATATGGAAATGAGATGAGAAGAGTCAATTTATGAGGCTGGAATAGGAGTTCTACTTCAGTTGCCTGGGTATTAAGTTCTAGATTATCTATAACTATGCTTTATGTATCTTACTAAAAATAAGGATCTCATCTCATCTGAAGGATTCTGGTAACACCCCATTCAGGCTCATTAGCAAAATTTTAAAATTTGTTTCCATTAAAATGGAGGTCAAGGAAAACAGATATAAGAAGATTAAAACAGTTACATTGCCTGGATCTATGAGTAAGTGTCCCTGGATGATTTTGATGGCAGATTTTGGGCATGATGCATAGTGCACTTCTATAAAGACTATACATTGCTGCACAGTGTCACGGGTGGTCCTGCGACCCATATTGCGGGTCACAGTCTCACCCGTGCTTTTGGCACGGCGCCCGCGCTACCTATATGTCCCGGCTCCTGCTCTGTCTTCCTCAGGCGTGTGCGTGTCCAACTCCTAGGGCGCGGGCTTCAGTTTCAAAAGGACTTAAAGGACCAGCGTGCCACTAATTGGCACTGACCATTTTCAAGAATTCTTCTTAAGCCTGCCTCTTCCTGCAAACCCTGCCAGATTTTTGTGCCTATGCCATTGAGAAAGCTTTTGTGCGACATTGCTGAGAGTACCTGCATTCCTGTGTGTTCCTGAGTCTTGTGTACCTGTGTCCCGTGTGCCTGTGTTCCTGTTCCCATCTGCCTGGACCTCCCGTTGCTGACCCCGGATTGGACTTGACCTTGCATCTCTGCCACTTGCCCTGACCCTGTGCCTGAACCTGCCTACGAGATTGTCTCCTGCTAAGGTACCTCGACCTCGGCTGCCACCGGGGGCTAGTCACACCTGTGGAACGACCTGGTGGTACCCTGCCACAGCAAGTCCATCCCGCTTTGCGGCGGGTTCTGGTGAAGACCAGGTACCACTAAGACTCCAGTCCCAGGTGTCGGCTAGTACCACCTTCTGTGGTGGTCCAGGGGATCCGTGCATCCTGAATCCTGACACACAGACTGGGCTCTACGTGTACAAAACTATTAGTGATTAGACAAAATTAGAGCCATAGATTAAGGTAGTCCCATACTGTACCTGTGTATGAAACTGATAAAAAAGTATTTTATACTACGGAGACCGCTCACAGAAGGACATGGCTGAATATTACATACAATTACACATAAAGATTAGTCGGCCATTTGTTTAATGTAACATAGTAGAAGATACAGTAGTTTCTTAAAGGTAACCAATCAGAAGAAATTGACCAACCAAACCACTACCAGTATGTTGTCAAGCAGCTGAACACATTCCAGATCATGTTTCTTACATGACCGAGTGCGGTGGCATCATCCACAAAATCAACTTTGAATTGAGATGTAAATTGGTTGTATAAAATTAAGGTGGCGGAGACTTGAACACTGCAGTCAGGCTCTCCCTGCCTATGAACACCCCTTCACTGTAATTGATGGTCCTGCACCTGGAGACATCACTAACCACATCTCCAGAAGTCTGATGCTAGGAGCCAATCACAGGGTAGGAGCTGTTCAGAGGCAGGGAGAGATTGAATTCAGTAATAGACTCTCTGCCTCATTGACTTTATGTAACCAATTTACATTTTACTTCAAAGTAGAGTTTTTGCATAATGGAACCACGTTAAGCCATGAAGGAAACATGATCTGGAAGGTGTAAATCTTCTAGACAACATACTAGTAGTGGTTTATTAGGTATATTTCTGATGACAGGTTCCCTTTAATGTGTGGTGGCTCATTGTAAAGGGATTTTTTTGGGAATAAAAACTTTTTTACATATGGCTGGAGGGGGGGGGGGGAATAGAAAAAATAAACCACTTATATTCAACTTTCTCCACACTCCCATTCGCCCTTTGCTTGTATACAGCCACCGGCATTGACATCACGTCAACAGCCACGTGTCTACTCCAGCCTCAAAGTGATGGGGCATCACCTCCATCTGCTGTATACAAACAGATGATGGTGGTAGAGGTCGTTTCTGCAGGTGAGTAGGAGCTCCTTTAGTGGAAAGTATAAGAGGTTTATTTTTACATTCGTACCCCCCTTTCCCCTCCGCCATATACAGAATGGAACAACCTTTTAAGAAACATGCAATGACCAATGCCTTACTGGAGATTACCAATTGTTGCAGAAAAGAGCAAAGTTAAGCCCCACATTTACACATAGCGAGCAACGCAAAATATTCTGCTTCCATATTTCTCCCATAATTAGAAAGACCTAGAAGCATAAAGAAGAATCCACAAAAACATTGTAATAAAATGACAAAGTCTCTGAAAGGTTAATATCCCATTTATAGAGCACATTACGTCTCTATACATATTTCTGCTCAGTCTTATTTTGTCCTATATTTGTACCTAGTTGGAAATTAAAATACTACAACCATTAAAGATCAAATTGTTTTTTTTTGTGTGTAGGGGGGGGGCTGCTTCAGAATTATGACTTTACTGCTTTAATAATATAATTATCAGTGACCTATCTCTTATTTTGGTACAAGCTCCTATCTATGTCAGTCTAATATCAAGACACAGGGGCACATTTACTAAGGGTCCGAATCGTGTTTTCGAATTTTAGTGTTTTGCGCCGAATTTTGGAGCACACAATCGGATTGTGGCGCATCGGTGCCGGCTTGCATGCGATGAAAAACGGGGGGCCTGGCCATCGGAAAACCCAACAGATTCAGAAAAATCGTGCTATTTAACAAAAAAAAGTGTCGCTTGACATACACTTACATGCACCAGGAATAGTAGACTATAGGAGAAAAAAATTAATTCCACATTATTAAAACTACAGGCGGTCCCCTAGAACACCCGACTTACAGACGACCCCTAGTTACAAACAGACTTCTGGATGTTGGTAATTTACTGTACATTAGCCCTAGACTACAATAAACAACTATAACAGTTATCAAAGGTGTCTACTATTAAGTTTTGTTGTTAATCCTGGTTCTTATGACAATCCAACATTTTTAAAATCCAATGGTCACAGAGGCCAAAAAAACTGTGTCTGGGTATACAGTTCCGACTTATTGTTCAGACTTACATACAAATTCAACTTAAGAACAAACCAACTGAACCTATCCTCTACATAAGCTACGGACTGCCTGTACAGGGTTAATCGAAAAATCCTGGGACACCCTATCTTCAGAAATAAATGCAAAATGATATATACTATTCTAGTAAGTAAATGGTGAGGTAACCTATCTGTTAGGCTATGTCTATGGTCAACCAATATTGAAAAAAAAATACTGCGGCAAAGAGGAAGGTGGTCATGAAATATCTCAAAGAAGATCAGTCTCAGGAATTGCTTGCCTCAGATTTACAATATATCTTGACCTTGATAAAGAGGCAGGTCAAAACACGTTCATCATCTTTGTACATGTTTCATGTTGTAACTGCCATGTTTTTATGGATAACTAATAGGAATAAAGACATTTTATCCTGGATCCTCTGTGTGCTGGATTTCACTAGATTGCTGCTCCAATACATCATGTAAAAACACAGAAGGTTGCAACAACAACCAGGAACATTCCTTGAGATGCACAGCTATTTGACATGTTTTCCATGGTACTGAACACAGAGCTGAAGGCACTGGATACAATTGTTACAAACCCACATAAGAATCTATGGAGAATCTCTGTGTAGATAACTATGTAACCACCAGAGATCTGATAAAATGTGATCAAAGGAAACCTACCATGAGGATTCTACTGTCAGTAGTAGATCTGATGTTTATTCCTCCTGCTGCCTCTGCCCTAATCTGTAATTTAATAATCCTGGAATCTAACCTAATTTGTTAAAAACTTTATTTTAATAATATGTAAATTAACTGCAGAGGCTACTGGGGCTACCTGACCGGGTATTGGGAGCCAAGGTTACTCTACACCCAAGTAGCCGTTTTTAACGTTTTAAATTCCCAGATTATTAAATGACAGATTAGAACAGAGGCAGCAGGAGTAATCTAAAATCAGATCTACTTCTGATAGTAGAATCCTCATGGTAGGTTTCCTTTAAGGAAATTGATTTTGGGACAACTCTGGCCTTCTTTGTTCTGCTGGATGATTAGATAACCATTGGTAACTTATCCTTAATCCAATATTCTGGTTTTCAAGATGGTGGCCATGCAACAGATTAAAAGATACTAAAAAATACTAAAATACACAATACTTGAAGATACTAAAAGATAAATCCCCTTCACCTTTTACCTGCTGGAGTATCAGATGTCATTACCCCCTTCGGTTTCTGATATAATAGGGTGTTCTGGGGCTTTTTTTGAAAATCCAGGTGTACTTACAGTTAAGAAATGAGATATAAGTTGCCGTCTGCTGGATCAATAAACTATAAAGTTCCTGTCCTGTAAAAGCAAAGGAATAGTGTAATAAATGTATTTATGGACACGCTATTAGCAAATCATTACATCCATGGATGGCTTAAGAAGGGAAATCTTTCTTCTCCAGAACTGCAAAGAATGAACAGATTTAGTCCAATGCAAATATTATCATCCTCAAAGAATATCATTTACTCTGGCGTCCTGGAAGAAACGTCTGCTGAACAATGTGCGTGCAGATCTTTAGAAATAGTGATTAATGTCTGGACATCTATCATTGTCACATTTTTAATTCATTTTTCTTCCTTCCTAAAGTTTGGACTCTCTTCCTCCGTTTCTGCCCAGATCACATGTCCGTCAGCAGCTTGAAGTTAAGTTAAATATTCAGAGACTTTCCCCTGTCATATGGGTGGGAGATATTAAGTAGTGAAAATAATGCATGTGCCAAGACACGGAGATGAAGCTCTAATTTATAGGACCATTTGAGATGTTGTCTTTTGGTGTGTCTGGATGTTTCTACAGACTGATTGAGCTTAATAGAAATTTCTTGGGGATAAGTAGAATATTTTGCTAGAATTCAAGTCCACAATTTGTAATAAATTCAATAAATCGTCAACAGACTCTACTAGCACCCGAATCACGCTAATATAAACTGCACTATACAATATTTCTATACATACAGGTCCTGTGTTCCAGGGATCTGTCATTTTAAAGGAAATCGGCATTTAATTTGTACATCAATGAGCATTTGGTGCAGAAAAGGAACGGCGGTGTCTGCCTGTGCTTCCATTTTCAACATTTATGTCTTTTTATTGTATGGATGATGTTAATACTCATGTAAAGGGACAGTAAAAGATGGTGTGGGCAAAAAAGAGAACAAACACATAAGCAGGAATGGTCTTGCTCCTTTAAGTATGGTGAATCTTTTTTGCATAAAGCTAAAAGTTCAAATTTTTCTCTGAAGTTACAGATTCCTGGGAAACAGTAAAAATATCCTACGAAAGCTTAAAGGATGATATAATTGTATACAAGTTGGTTTTACTAGATGGGTGATTTACACCCTAAAGACAGCTTTTAATAAGATGTATCTAGCCAGGTGATACAGTTTTAGGGTGGAGGAATACAGCTTCCGCAAGATCACTCAGTAGTCCTGGGTACTTTGACAACGGTGTATCATAATTATCAGCAAGGAGTGTATTATTCAGAATGTAAAAAAAATTAAAAGGGGTTGTCTGAGAGCTAAAAACATGATATGTGACTGGGAGGGGTTGTTCAAAAAATAAACGTTTACTTACCGCCATTGTCCCTCCTGGTGTTCTGGGCCACTGTCGCCCACCCGTCCCTATATCTCAGTGCATGCTACAGTGGGGATGGGTGGGCATGGCTGGTTGGGGGCTGTACAAATAATAAGCTCACTCACCTCCTCCAGTACTCCTGTTCAGCTAGTTCCCAGTTTGTCACTGCTGATGTTTGTTTGCCTACAGAGATTGGTGTCATCATGACCACATGCCTGCTACAGCAGGAGTTTCAGATAGCAGGGGGGGGGGGGTGCGGTCATGGTCTGGACAGCATTGTCGGCCTCTGTATACAAACAGAGATGGCAGTGATGGGCAATTCTGTGATGTGAAAGGAAGCATGGAGAGACGTGAGTATAAGACGTTTGTTATCTTTAAATCCTTTAAAGGGAACCTGTCATCAGAAATTGACCTAATAAACCACTGCCAATATGTTATCAAGCAGCTAAGCAGCTTCCAGATCATGTTTCCCCATCTTGATTTCAGTGTTAATCTCTCCGCCTTCTTGACTTTATACACCCAAATTATATCTTACTTCAAAGTTGATTTTCGGGATGAGGCCACCACACTGAGCCATGAAAGAAACAAAAAGTAGGAGGCGTTACGCTACCTGACAATATACTTAGTAGTGGTTTATTAGGCCAATTTCTGTTGACAGGTTCCCTTTAAGTGCCATATATATAAAAATAATTTTCCAGACAACCCCTATAACTATATATGTATTTATGTATATTCTAATGTACCAGAAACAGGGATAAATGACTTTCCCTGATATAGATATGGAAGAACCGGCAATGCAGAGCGGAAGGCTATTTCTGATGACTCTGATGACTCTGCCCATGGAAATACTTGCTGTGGACAAAGTGAATAAGCATAAGAGCTGGAACAGGTGCTGAGGAGAGTAACCAAGATTGAGGTTGGGGTTGAAGGGGAATGCAATGATACATTATAAAACTCATGGTTATTCAGCTTAGAAAAAGACAACAAAGGGGAAACCTCATTACAATGTACAAAATACCTGAATGATCAGTACAGAAATCTCTCATCACCATAGACAGGGACTATGTAATGACTGATAATTGGAACATGTTCAAGAGGGGCCTGGAAGGGTTCAGGAAAACATTTTTTTCTGTTTCGGTGCAATTGACATCAGCCTTGCAGGCTTTTTGCCTTCTTCTGGATCAACACAATATAATTTAATAGGTTGGACTTGATGAACTGATGTCTTTTTTCCAACCTTAGGCTACATTCACACACATGTATAGGGGACGTATATACGGCCGATGTATGTACGGCCGATATACGTCCCCCATACACTTCTATGGGCTCACGGCCCTGTACGGGGCCACACGTGCGGCACCGTACCGCTCCGTAGCCCGGGAAAAGATAGGACATGTCCTATCTTTTCCCGTGATACGGCGCAGTGCGCTGTATCTTCCCATGGAGAGGGGTGGGGGTGAGCAGCGCTCATCCCCTGCTCCTCTCCGCAGTGCCGATGTAGCCTAAGTTACTATAATACTAAGATACTGGGGCTCATTTACTAAGGGTCCGAATCGTGCACTTTCATCGGGTTACCCGACAATTTCCGATTTGCGCCGAATTGCCCCGGGATTTTGCCACACACGGTCGGATTGCGGCGCATCGGCGCCGGTTTTCACACGACAGAAATCAGGGGGGCATAGCCGTCGGAAAACCCAACGGATTTGGAAAAAACGCGGAATTTAAAAAAAAAATTGTGTTGCAAGAATAGCACTCACATACACCGAGACAGAGGAGGTGAACTCCAGCGGACTTCAGCGCAACAGTGACACCTAGTGGACATCGGGCGCACAACCTTAGTGAATCCCGGCAGAACCCGAATCAGCGTCGGGGAACGCGCCGCTGGATCGCGACTGGACCGGGTAAATAAATCTGCCCCTATGTGTGTCCGTCAGCACAGGCGATACTTTATATGTGTTACTTTTTTTTATTGTGGTTAATGAAGTGCTAATGGTTTAATTTGTTACTTTAAACTTTCAACGAAGTTGCAATTTAAAAGTTTTGTTCCACCCATCCCTTCCCATACTTACTTGACAAGCATGAATATAGACGATTTACACAGGGTTGATTTAGCAATTACTTTGGGCATTATGTGGGTATCCAGAGTTACAAAGCCTAAATCTGTTTTCCGTTGCATATTTTATTCAGTTTTATGCAGTTATTACCTCTTTTGGTTACTGGTGAATCTTTAGTTTTAACATCTAAAATAAATGAATAATTTTGGGCATTATAGATGAGTTTACATTTTTTTCTTCCGCATAAGTTCAACATCAAATGAATTCTTTTTTTAGATAAAGTATTAGTAAAACAAATTTATGGATTCTTCATGTGGATTGTCAGCTTCTATGAAAATAATTTAAACAACTCGGAATGTGGATGGTTATGTGATTAGGGTCTGTACAGATGCCAACATTTTTTGCCTCCGTCTGCTGGTAAAATAAACATATTACGCACCTCTGATATATACATGAAATCATTAGATTTTTTTTTCTCCCTTAGGAGTATTAGGCACATCTTTGGTACAAAAAACTGAAATTACAAATTTGAATATATTAGAAAACAGATGAAGTTCGAGATAGGTAGAGAGTGAGACCTAACAACAACAGTTTTTCTTCCCCTCCGCTTTTAGATCATTTTACTATTGCTGCTATGTCTGTAGATATGTCCTTGTCTAAACAATTTTTCCCTTTTCTCATGTTATCCATAAAAAAGGTGTCTGATATTTTCAAAAACTTATCTATGAGAAGGAAATGTTAAAAAAAATAATAATTTCCAACCTATTACAGGTCCCCCTAGTGGTCCTGCTGCAATCACATACATTATTCGCAATTCAAGCAAATCTGTGACGTTGGTGGTGATGCTTACTGTACGTGTACGGCAGTGGTGGTAAACCTATGGCATGCAGGGCCCTTGTAATGGGGACATAGGTCATCGCTTCCGCACAGAGTTTGATAGACATGACTCAATGCATCCTCCTACAGTTCCAGGCAGCCCATAATGTGCCACATTCAGTGTTATCTTAAAGCAACACATCTTGGGCTGCCTGGGACTGCAATAAGAGCGATAAGGTATGAATAGGGCTTGATTATCATTGAAGTCCTATGCTAGGCCCCAAGATTCTTCCAGGGGGTAGGAAGCTACAATGTTAATAACAATTTCCTCCTTCTTTCAACTGTATTTGTGGTAAAGCTTTTTGAGATACCTGTGAGTCAACATGTCCATTGCAAAAAGATGGCGGCGCCCATGCAAAGATCGGGGAAGATTGTCGCTCCCCGTGACATCATTGGGGAGCAGCGATCAGTTGCCACAACAGCCTCAGGTCTTGTGAAGAACTGAGGCTGTCTAGTTTTAACCTATTCATTACAATGTGCAACTTGCACATTGTAATCAATGAGGAGGACAATCCCCATAGAAAACTTAGGGTTAAAGTACCCTAGGGGGTCTGAAAAGAAACCCTAAAAATTCAAATCAACCCCCCCCCTTTCCGTAGAAGTCATATAAATATAAATAAATAATAAAAATCCAACAAATTAGGTATTGTTGCATCCAAAAATGCCCAATCTATCAAAATAGAATAAAGTTTTTCACCGCATTTAATCCCGTAATGAAAAATAGCGCCAGTTTTTTGCCATTTTGAAAAATATTAAAAATTCAATAAAAAGTGTTCAAAAGGCCATACAGTCCTCACAATAGAAGAATTTTTTTGTACAAGAGGTTTAAATTTGAAAACATTATAAAAACTATACAAATTTGGTATCCCCTTGATCGTACCGACCCAAAGAATAAAGTAGACGTTTCATTTGGGGCACACAGTGAAAGCCGTAAAATCAAAGCCCACAAGAAAACCATCTTGGGTGGCCGATCAGTGCTCCCTGTGACATATTCGTAGGGTGATGATTGGTTGCCATGGCAGCCTTGTCACGGTTACACACGCAATCCTTGGTACGAACGGTGCGGTGGTCTCTTGCGAAGACCAGGAGTCCACTTACACTACGCTCCTGGCATCTTTATCTCCCGCGGTGTTCCAGGGAGTCCACAAGACTTTAGTCCTAAGGGACTATTCCCATAGACTGTGACAGTAAGATCTGGCTATGGACTCCGCCAAGGTTTTGTATCCTACCAAAGCCACGGACTGTGTTGAGGATTCTTACCAGCTACTGGCAGACCTTCCCAGCACTATTGCCCAGCAGTCCCAAGAGATTGCTGTTCAAAAAGAACTCTTGGACAAACGCACTGCCATGCTGCGGATTATTGCCTCCCAGCAGCAGGCTCTTGTGACTCCTCCTGTTGCTTCGGTCTACCAGCCATGTTTTTGGCAGCGAACTCTGGATCAGATTTTTTGATGCCAAACAAATTTGATGGCAACCCCAATTTTTGCAGGAGTTTTGTTGTTCAATGCTCGTTGTACATCAAACTGACGTCCTCCCAGTCAACCCCTGAAGTTGGCATGTGTTTTTTATTTGCTCACTGGAAAGGCGCTGGACTGGGCTACTCCTCTATGGGATAGTGGTGACCCTGGCATGGTTACCCATACCAAGTTCCTGGCAAAAATCCAGTCCAGGTTTGAACCACCTCAAGTTCGGCTACCTCACCTGTCCTGCATGGTCCCGATGTCCCCAGTGTCTCCACCGCAGCTTCCCAGAGCTTCTCCGGTGGCACCTCAGCCTCCACAGCTTCCCAGAGCTGCTCCAGCGGCGCCTCAGCCTCTGCAGCTTCCCAGAGCTACTCCAGTGGCGCCTTAGCCTCTGCAGCTTCTCAGAGCTGCTCCAGTGGTGCCTCAGCCTCCGCAGCTTCCCAGAGCTCCTCCAGCGGCACCTCAGCCTTCGCAGCTTGACATTGCAGCTCCAGAGACTCTGCAGCCTCCACAGCTTGCCAGTGCTGCTCCAGAGACTCTGCAGCTTGCCAGTGCTGTTCCAGAGACTCTGCAGCCTTCTGCAGCTTGACAGTGCTGCTCCAGAGACTCTGCAGCCTCCACAGCTTGCCAGTGCTGCTCCTGAGGCCGCTCCAGAGTCTCCACCGGCCTCCCCTGAGGCCGCTCCGGTGTGCCTAGAGCCGACCCAGCCTGCGGCTTTCCAAGTCTTCCCGGTGCCTGCTCTCCTCCTAAGGTGTCTCATCACCAAGAAGAATTGAAGGAGGCGAAGAAAGAAGAACAGTGGGCTGAAGAAGAAGAGAAGAGGGGCCCTAAGGGGGGAGGGGGTGTACTGTCACGGTTATACCTGCAATCCTCTGTACGGATTGCGGGTACACTTATGCCTGCTGCCACGGTCCCCGCTCCCCCTGCCCTCACTTACCTCTCCTGGCTCTGGTCTGTACTCTGGCTCCCGGCGTGTAGGTCGCATGCTCTTTCCCTGCAGTTGCGCGCTCCCGCCACTAGGAGGGGCACGTGCGGACTTCTCCCAGCCTTAAAGGGACAGCGTTCTCCTTATTGGCTCTGGCATTCCCAGCTTGGCTATATAGCCTGGCGTTTCCCAGCATTCCCTGCCGGATCTTCATGTCCTGTTACTGAAAAGAAAGCCCTCTGTGTTCCTGAGTGTTTCCAGATGCCTCTGTGTATTCTGTGATTCCCGTGTTCCTATGTTCCTGAATCCTGTGGCGGTCCTGTAATCCTGTGGCGGTCCTTTAATCCTGTAGTGGTCCTGCAATCCTGTGGCGGTCCTGCAATCCTGTGGTGGTCCAGTAATCTCTCCTGCCAACCGTCCTTTCAAGGTCCTGCCAGCCGTCCTTCCGAGGTCCTGCTAGCCGTCCTTCCGAGGTCCTGCCAGCCGTCCTTCCAAGGTCTTGCCATCCCGAGGTCCTGCCATCCTGATGTTCTACCGTCCCGAGGTCTAGCCTTCCCATGGTACTGCCTTCCCGTGGTCCTGCCTTCCCTTGGGCCTGCCTGCCCCGTGTCCCTACCTTGGCTGCCACTGCGGGCCTAGTCGCACCCGTGGAGCCTACAAATTCATAGAGACTCGTGGGTCTGCCATAAACTCAAACAGACTATTACAGATCAGCAGTAAAATGTACTGCAATACATTAGTATTGCAGTATATAGTATAAGCAATCAGACTCTGAAGAGTTTAAGTATGAAAAAGATTGTTATTATTATTATTATTAATTATTATTATTATTTATAATTGCCCATAATGGTTCTCACACATGTCAGCCATTATCATTGAAAAATTATTTGCACCTAAACGCAGAGGTGATTAGCGTAAAATCTTACTTACCAGGGAATCCTTCTGGATAGTCACTCTATATACCTGCCATCCCCATGGCCTGAATCTGAGATCCGATCTCAAGCATTTTTACAAAATGTCCCTCTGTCTATAATATAATTAGAGATGAGCGAGCACTAAAATGCTCGGGTACTCGTTATTCGAGACGAACTTTTCCCGATGCTCGAGTGCTCGTTTCGAGTAACGAGCCCCATTGAAGTCAATGGGAGACTCGAGCATTTTTCAAGGGGACCAAGGCTCTGCACAGGGAAGCTTGGCCAAACACCTGGGAACCTCAGAAAAGGATGGAAACACCACGGAAATGGACAGGAAACAGCAGGGGCAGCATGCATGGATGCCTCTGAGGCTGCTTAATCGCACCATTATGCCAAAATTATGGGCAACAGCATGGCCATGACAGAGTGACAGAATGAAGCTAGATAGCATCTAAAACATCCAATAATTGACCCTGACACTATAGGGGACGGCATGCAGAGGCAGCGGCAGCAGCGGAAGGCTAGAGAGTGGCATGGCGACATACCCTAAATGGACTCAGGCTTCAAACCAATGGGTAGCAGAGAGGAACCAAAGGAGGTGAGCAAGAAGCGCTCAAATAATATTGGTACATGATAAAAGTTTGCCAGTATATTTTGTGGATTACACAGCAGGGTGGCGACAAAGTTAACATGGAAACCATGAAAACAATCCAAAATTCTGCCTGACACAGCTCGTTTGATAAGGGGACGATGTATGGAGGCAGTGAACTAGTAGTAGATTAAAGGTGCTGCAGTTAAAACTATGTTAGTTGGTTCTTGGCATGGAGCTGGCGCTCCGCTGCCAGGCGAGCTTTCGCCAATCCAAGCCCCTGTCTCTAGGCTACTCCCCAAACAGCACTTCTAAGAACCTTTCGGATAAGATCAAGTGTAGTAGCGTTCTTATAAGTTTGGGATATGGCGGGTGAGGGGAATGTAAACATCTGCGCAAGAAGCGCTGAAATAATATCCGTAAATGAAAAAAGTTTTCCAGTATATTTTGTGGCTTACACAGCAGGGTGGCGACAAAGTTAACAAGTTTGATGTGGAATGCCCTGCAATAGTTCTTGGGCGGTGTGCCTTTTATCACCTAGGCTCAGCAGTTTGAGCACCGCCTGCTGTCGCTTAGCAACGGCACTGCTGCTGTGCCTAGAGCTACCGACTGATGGCGCCATGCCCACGGATGGTAATTCGGAGGAGGAGGAGGTGGAGGAGGGGTGGGAGGATTTGGAGGTATAGTAGGCCTTTGAGACCTGGACCGAGGTAGGCCCCGCAATCCTCTGCGTCGGCAGTATATGACCAGCCCCAGGGTCAGACTCGGTCCCAGCCTGCACCAAGTTAAGTGTAGTAGCGTTCTTATAAGTTTGGGATATGGCGGGTGAGGGGAATGTAAACAGATGCGCAAGAAGCGCATGATGCGCATGGAGCTGGCGCTCCGCTGCTAGGCGAGCTTTCGCCAATCCAAGCCCCTGTCTCTAGGCTACTCCCCAAACAGCACTTCTAAGAACCTTTTGTATAAGATCAAGTGTAGTAGCGTTCTTATAAGTTTAGGATATGGCGGGTGAGGGGAATGTAAACAGATGCGCAAGAAGCGCATGATGCGCATGGAGCTGGCGCTCCGCTGCTAGGCGAGCTTTCGCCAATCCAAGCCCCTGTCTCTAGGCTACTCCCCAAACAGCACTTCTAAGAACCTTTTGTATAAGATCAAGTGTAGTAGCGTTCTTATATGTTTAGGATATGGCGGGTGAGGGGAATGTAAACAGATGCGCAAGAAGCGCTGAAATAATATCCGTAAATGGTAAAAGTTTGCCAGTGTATTTTGTGGATAACACAGCAGGGTGGCGACAAAGTTAACAACTTTGATGTGGAATCCATGAAAACAACCCAAATTTCGGCCTGACAAACCTCGTTTGATAAAGGGACGATGTATGGAGGCAGCTATATGGACGACTTTTGGAGGTAGCAATGGAGACAACGTGTGGAGGCTGCTATGGAGACAATTCAATTTGGATAGTGCCTGTATGTGGCAGTCCAAAAAATTTTTCAAACCAGAGGAGCAGGTAGGTGGCCCTCCAGAAAAATGGAATAGATTGAGTGCCTGTATGTGGCAGTCCAAAAATTTTTTCAAACCAGAGGAGCAGGTAGGTGGCCCTCCAGAAAAATGGAATAGATTGAGTGCCTGTATGTGGCAGTCCAAAAAAGTTTTTAAACCAGAGGAGCAGGTAGGTGGCCCTCCAGAAAAATGGAATAGATTGAGTGCCTGTATGTGGCAGTCCAAAAAAGTTTTTAAACCAGAGGAGCAGGTAGGTGGCCCTCCAGAAAAATGGAATAGATTGAGTGCCTGTATGTGGCAGTCCAAAAAAGTTTTTAAACCAGAGGAGCAGGTAGGTGGCCCTCCAGAAAAATGGAATAGATTGAGTGCCTGTATGTGGCAGTCCCAAAAAATTGTTTAAAACAGAGGACCGGAAAGGTGGCCCTCCAGAAAAATTGAATAGATTCAGTGCCTGTATGTGGCACTCCCAAAAATTGTTTAAAACAGAGGACCGTGTCGGTGGCCCTCCTGAAAAATTAAATGCATAAAGTACTATACCTAGAGCCAGTGGGCCCTGTCAAAAAACAGCCAGTTTCCTCTGCTTTACTGTAGAAAGAGGAGGAGAAGGAGGAAAATGAGGAGGAGGAGGAGTGGATAAATTATTCAGGTTGAGCTTCCTTCACCTGCTGGAGATTTGAAATTAGGAGAAATCCATGCTTTATTCATCTTGATAAGCGTCAGCCTGTCAGCGCTGTCAGTCGACAGGCGTGTACGCTTATCGGTGATGATGCCACCAGCTGCACTGAAAACCCGCTCTGACAAGACGCTAGCGGCAGGGCAGGCAAGAACCTCCAAGGCGTAGAGCGCCAGTTCGTGCCACATGTCCAGCTTTGAAACCCAGTAGTTGTAGGGAGCTGTGTGATCATTTAGGACGATGGTATGGTCAGCTACGTACTCCCTCACCATCTTTCTGTAAAGATCAGCCCTACTCTGCCGAGACTGGGGACAGGTGACAGTGTCTTGCTGGGGTGACATAAAGCTGGCAAAAGCCTTGTAAAGCGTACCCTTGCCAGTGCTGGACAAGCTGCCTGCTCGCCTACTCTCCCTCGCTACTTGTCCCGCAGAACTACGCACTCTGCCGCTAGCGCTGTCAGAAGGGAAATACTGTTTCAGCTTGTGCACCAGGGCCTGCTGGTATTCATGCATTCTCACACTCCTTTCCTCTCCAGGGATGAGAGTGGAAAGATTTTGCTTGTACCGTGGGTCCAGGAGAGTGAACACCCAGTAATCGGTGCTGGAATAAATTCTTTGAACGCGAGGGTCACGGGATAGGCAGCCTAGCATGAAATCTGCCATATGCGCCAGAGTACCAACGCGTAAGAATTCACTCCCCTCACTGGCCTGACTGTCCATTTCCTCCTCCTCCAACTCCTCCAACTCCTCTTCTTCTGCCCATACACGCTCAACAGTGTAGGACTCAACAATGGTCCCCTCTTGTGTCTCGCCAACATTCTCCTCCTCTTCCTCCTCATCCTCCTCCACCTCCACCTCCTCCGATATGCGCTGAGAAACAGACCTAAGGGTGCTTTGGCTATCAACAAGGGAATCTTCTTCCCCTGTCTCTTGTGAGGAGCGCAAAGCTTCCGACTTCATGCTGACCAGAGAGTTTTTCAACAGGCCAAGCAGCGGGATGGTGAGGCTGATGATGGCGGCATCGCCACTGACCATCTGTGTTGACTCCTCAAAGTTACTCAGCACCTGACAGATATCAGACATCCACGTCCACTCCTCATTGTAGACTTGAGGAAGCTGACTGACCTGACTACCAGTTCTGGTGGAAGTTGACATCTGGCAGTCTACAATCGCTCGGCGCTGCTGGTAAACTCTGGATAACATGGTCAGTGTTGAATTCCACCTCGTGGGCACGTCGCACAACAGTCGGTGAGCGGGCAGTTGGAGGCGGCGCTGCGCTGCCCTGAGAGTGGCAGCATCTGTGCTGGACTTCCTGAAATGCGCACAGATGCGGCGCACCTTCGTGAGCAAATCAGACTGATTGGGGTATGTCTTGAGGAAACGCTGAACTATCAGATTTAACACATGGGCCAGGCATGGCACATGTGTCAGTCTGCCGAGTTGCAGAGCCGCCACCAGGTTACGGCCATTGTCACACACAACCATGCCTGGCTTCAGGTTCAGCGGTGCCAGCCACAGATCAGTCTGCGCCGTGATGCCCTGTAATAGTTCTTGGGCGGTGTGCCTTTTATCGCCTAGGCTCAGCAGTTTGAGCACCGCCTGCTGTCGCTTAGCGACGGCACTGCTGCTGTGCCTAGAGCTACCGACTGATGGCGCGATGCCCACGGATGGTCGTTCGGAGGAGGAGGTGGAGGAGGGGTGGGAGGAGGAGGAGGCATAGTAGGCCTCAAACACCTGGACCGAGGTAGGCCCCGCAATCCTCGGCGTCGGCAGTATATGACCAGCCGCAGGGTCACACTCGGTCCCAGCCTCCACCAAGTTAACCCAATGTGCCGTCAGAGATATATAGTGGCCCTGCCCGGCAGCACTCGTCCACGTGTCCGTGGTCAGGTGGACCTTGTCAGAAACGGCGTTGGTCAGGGCACGGATTATGTTGTCTGACACGTGCTGGTGCAGGGCTGGGACGGCACATCGGGAAAAGTAGTGGCGGCTGGGGACCGAATACCGAGGGGCGGCCGCCGCCATGAGGCTGCGAAAGGCCTCGGTCTCTACTAGCCTATAGGGCAGCATCTCCAGGCTTAGCAATCTGGAAATGTGCACATTAAGGGCTTGGGCGTGCGGGTGGGTTGCACTATATTTGCGTTTCCGCTCCAGCGTCTGGGGTATGGAGAGCTGAACGCTGGTGGATGCTGTGGAGGATCGTGGAGGTGACGATGGGGTTTTTGTGGCAGGGTCCTGGGCAGGGGGCTGACTATCAGCTGACACAGGGGAAGGAGCAGTGGTGTGCACGGCCGGAGGTGAACGCGCTTGTTGCCACTGAGTGGGGTGTTTAGCATTCATATGCCTGCGCATACTGGTGGTAGTTAAGCTAGTAGTGGTGGAACCCCTGCTGATCCTGGTTTGGCAAATGTGGCACACCACAGTCCGTCGGTCATCCGGTGTTTCCTTAAAGAACCTCCAGACTTCTGAAAATCTAGCCCTCGCCGCAGGAGCCCTCGCCACGGGAGCTTCACTAGTTGACACATTTGGCGCTGATGCACCAGCTCTGGCCCTGCCTCTCCGTCTGGCCCCACCACTGCCTCTTCCAACCTGTTCTGGTCGAGGACTCTCCTCCGTCTCAGAAGCACTGTGTTCACCCGGCCTCTCAACCCAGCTTGGGTCTGTCACCTCATCATCCTCCGATCCCTCAGTCTGCTCCCCCCTCGGACTTCCTGCCCTGACAACAACTTTCCCACTGTCTGACAACCGTGTCTCCTCATCGTCGGACACCTCTTTACACACTTCTTCCACTACGTCAAGAAGGTCATCATCACCCACAGACTGCGACTGGTGGAAAACCTGGGCATCGGAAAATTGCTCATCAGCAACCGGACAAGTGGTTTGTGACTGTGGGAAGGGTCCAGAAAACAGTTCCTCAGAGTATGCCGGTTCAAATGGCAAATTTTGCTGGGAGGGGGCAGACTGGGGGGGAGGAGGCTGAGGTGCAGGAGCTGGAGGAGTGCCGATTTCGGTGACATGGGTGGACTGCTTGGAAGACTGACTGGTGGACAAATTGCTCGAAGCATTGTCGGCAATCCACGACATCACCTGTTCGCACTGTTCTGGCCTCAACAGTGCTCTACCACGAGTCCCAGTAACTTCAGACATGAACCTAGGGAGTGTAGCTCTGCGGCGTTCCCCTGCTCCCTCATAAGCAGGTGGTGTCTCACCCCGCCCAGGACCACGGCCTCTGACCCCTGCAGCAGTTGGACGCCCACGTCCCCGCCCTCGTCCTCTACCCCTAGCCCTCGGGTTAAACATTTTGAAAATGAGAGTTATAACTTGTATTTTTTTTTTAACTTTTTTTTTTGTTTGTTTGTTTTTTTTTTGTGTTTTTTAGTTTTTAAAACCAAACGATGCTATCCTATTGCTATGGCTATTTTCTAGCCAAGTATTACAGCACACTACTATGCCAGATGAGATGACGCTGAGTTATGAAAAAAATAAACGTAAAATAAAAAAGGAAATGGCAGACTGTGCCTAGTTGAAATACAACCCCGGGCCCTAATAAATTTTCCCACTTCGGTCTTTGCGATGGATATGTGCGTCACTAAAACACAGTGGTCGCAAGTCTGACTCCAAATTGCTCCCAATTTGATAGTAGATGCACTGCAGGAAGTACAGCCACCAGCAGATCAACCAGAAATCAAATATATATAACGCTACTGTAGGCGTAATTAAGACGTTTGTATTCTCCTATGGCTATTTTCTAGCCAAGTATTACAGCACACTACTATGCCAGATGAGATGACGCTGAGTTATGAAAAAAATAAACGTAAAATAAAAAGAAACTGGCAGACTGTGCCTAATTGAAATACAACCCCGGGCCCTAATAAATTTTCCCACTTCGGTCTTTGCGATGGATATGTGCGTCACTAAAACACAGTGGTCGCAAGTCTGACTCCAAATTGCTCCCAATTTGATAGTAGATGCACTGCAGCAAGTACAGCCACCAGCAGATCAACCAGAAATCAAATATATATAACGCTACTGTAGGCGTAATTAAGACGTTTGTATTCTCCTATGGCTATTTTCTAGCCAAGTATTACAGCACACTACTATGCCAGATGAGATGACGCTGAGTTATGAAAAAAATAAACGTAAAATAAAAAGAAACTAGCAGACTGTGCCTAATTGAAATACAACCCCGGGCCCTAATAAATTTTCCCACTTCGGTCTTTGCGATGGATATGTGCGTCACTAAAACACAGTGGTCGCAAGTCTGACTCCAAATTGCTCCCAATTTGATAGTAGATGCACTGCAGCAAGTACAGCCACCAGCAGATCAACCAGAAATCAAATATATATAACGCTACTGTAGGCGTAATTAAGACGTTTGTATTCTCCTATGGCTATTTTCTAGCCAAGTATTACAGCACACTACTATGCCAGATGAGATGACGCTGAGTTATGAAAAAAATAAACGTAAAATAAAAAGAAACTGGCAGACTGTGCCTAATTGAAATACAACCCCGGGCCCTAATAAATTTTCCCACTTCGGTCTTTGCGATGGATATGTGCGTCACTAAAACACAGTGGTCGCAAGTCTGACTCCAAATTGCTCCCAATTTGATAGTAGATGCACTGCAGCAAGTACAGCCACCAGCAGATCAACCAGAAATCAAATATATATAACGCTACTGTAGGCGTAATTAAGACGTTTGTATTCTCCTATGGCTATTTTCTAGCCAAGTATTACAGCACACTACTATGCCAGATGAGATGACGCTGAGTTATGAAAAAAATAAACGTAAAATAAAAAGAAACTGGCAGACTGTGCCTAATTGAAATACAACCCCGGGCCCTAATAAATTTTCCCACTTCGGTCTTTGCGATGGATATGTGCGTCACTAAAACACAGTGGTCGCAAGTCTGACTCCAAATTGCTCCCAATTTGATAGTAGATGCACTGCAGCAAGTACAGCCACCAGCAGATCAACCAGAAATCAAATATATATAACGCTACTGTAGGCGTAATTAAGACGTTTGTATTCTCCTATGGCTATTTTCTAGCCAAGTATTACAGCACACTACTATGCCAGATGAGATGACGCTGAGTTATGAAAAAAATAAACGTAAAATAAAAAGAAACTGGCAGACTGTGCCTAATTGAAATACAACCCCGGGCCCTAATAAATTTTCCCACTTCGGTCTTTGCGATGGATATGTGCGTCACTAAAACACAGTGGTCGCAAGTCTGACTCCAAATTGCTCCCAATTTGATAGTAGATGCACTGCAGCAAGTACAGCCACCAGCAGATCAACCAGAAATCAAATATATATAACGCTACTGTAGGCGTAATTAAGCCGTTTGTATTCTCCTATGGCTATTTTCTAGCCAAGTATTACAGCACACTGCTATGCCAGATGAGATGACGCTGAGTTATGAAAAAAATAAACGTAAAATAAAAAGAAACTGGCAGACTGTGCCTAATTCTACTCAAACCCCTAATAAATTTTCCCACTTTGGTGTTTGAGGTGGATATGTGTGTCACTAAGAGCTAAACACAACGGTAGCAAGTCCCCCTGCTAATTCCTCACAATATGGTACTAGCTGCAAATAAAAAAAAAAAAAAATTATAACGTTATTGTAGCCCTAAGAAGGGCTGTTGGGTTCTTTAAGAATCACTCCTGCCTAACAGTAAGCTAATAGAACACCCTAACGCTTTCCCTGAGCAGCAGCAGCTCTCTCCCTAGCGGCATCCAGACAGAGAATGATCCGAGCAGCGCGGGCAGCGGCTAGTCTATCCCAGGGTCACCTGATCTGGCCAGCCAACCACTGCTATCTACGTGTAAGGGTACCACGTCATGCTGGGTGGAGTGCAGAGTCTCCTGGCTTGTGATTGGCTCTGTTTCTGGCCGCCAAAAAGCAAAACGGCGGGAGCTGCCATTTTCTCGAGCGGGCGAAATACTCGTCCGAGCAACGAGCAGTTACGAGTACGCTAATGCTCGATTGAGCATCAAGCTCGGACGAGTATGTTCGCTCATCTCTAAATATAATACAATTTTTTTCTTCTGTTATTACCTCCCTCAATGTACATAGATCTTTTTCTGTATTATCTATACACTTTCATTTATTGCTGTTGTACTTTTTCTTTTCCTGTGTTTTTCATCCTCCACATCATTTCCTGATCTCCTCCTCCATGGGTGTTCTCTTACCTGTTAAATGCCTTCTGCTTCCACATGTGTACACTCCACTATGACTAAGGATTATTTTCAGAAACGCGTCAATGGCTTTATCTCCCTTCTCCCATGTGCACATGGTTTTATAAACGTTTTATAAAAAGTTAGCTTTTAATGTTTTTCCTTATTTTTGAAAAATTCATTTTGTATCCTCGTTGGTGTTCCCAAAAATTTTCTGTACATGTGTCTCAGAGTGGCCTGATTTCTGAATGTTTGGTGAGCTGAAAAAACCTTTATATCTATTTTGTTGACTTTTAATAACAGTTAACAGCACCGATCACTGGTGTTACTGTTTGTGGTCTGGGAACAACATTCTTACATTCGGGTTGCCTGAACTCGAGTTTAAAGGGGTCTGCAAATCTGCTCCTCCTTACAAAGGATGCAACAAATATAGGAAAAAAAGGTTGTATTGGCATTAGTAGATTACTAGAATTGCTCTTTGTGCAGTTGCTTAGTACAATGCACATGTTATCAATGTATGTATGTGTGTGCTTTCTACTCCGGGTAGCGTTTGGCAGTGTTAATTGATTGGAAAACCTCAATTATAGTAGAATTTGAAGCAAAATAGTTTGTCCAATTCCATGAAGTTGCGGTAAAACTTCCCTTTTATGTGTTGCTGAGGTGTGAGGACAACTCTAATTAGGCATTGTAACATTTTACAACATCCTGCAAGCTGGCAGGAAATGGTGTGGTGGGCAGCTTTAAAGATTATTAAGCATTTTATTTAGCACTGGGGTGATTTCAGATGCCCCTGCCTGCTCACCGCTGTGGTGGGAAGCCCTTTATAATCTTATAAGAAGTGAAGGAATTTCAGTTGTTTGGAGAAAACATGTTACTGCTACTTTTATGAGTCAGACATTAAAGGGTGTTTGCAGCCCACTGATCCAAGGAAAAAACGTGTTTTATAGATCTGGTTATATGTCTTCTCACTTGGCCCGGACAGCAGTCTTTAATTGTGTTGTATATGATTTCCAGAGTTCAGAGGAGCAGAATACGCTACCTTAAAAATATTTCTTGGCAAGTACATTAAACGTTTTAATAACTTGTGTCCATGAAGCACCTGTTCTCGGAGGCTTTCTGGGTTTAACGTGTCATTCACTATAATTCTAAATCCAAAATTGATCCAATTTCTTTTCTTTTTTCTCCCTCTTTTTACTGGAAATACAATTGTTAACGTTTCAAGCCATTCTTTAGAAAATGAGTTGACTATTCCTGCACAAAGGTTTATATTTGGTAATATATAAGGTACATTTACAGTATAATATATTATATATATTAACATCACTACAATGAATGAATTTAGTGATTATAAGGAACTAAATGCAAGACATCTATAATGAACCCTGCAGCTTCCCCGTCACATATAAACAAAACAGTGGCATAACAAAACTGTAATGTGCCCCTGTGCAAACTTTGTGTTGGGGCTACATACACTCACCGGCCACTTTATTAGGTACACCTGTCCAACTGCTCGTTAACACTTAATTTCTAATCAGCCAATCACATGGCGGCATTTAGGCATGTAGACATGGTCAAGACAATCTCCTGCAGTTCAAACCGAGCATCAGTATGGGGAAGAAAGGTGATTTGAGTGCCTTTGAACGTGGCATGGTTGTTGGTGCCAGAAGGGCTGGTCTGAGTATTTCAGAAACTGCTGATCTACTGGGATTTTCACGCACAACCATCTCTAGGGTTTACAGAGAATGGTCCGAAAAAGAAAAACATCCAGTGAGCGGCAGTTCTGTGGGCGGAAATGCCTTGTTGATGCCAGAGGTCAGAGGAGAATGGGCAGACTGGTTCGAGCTGATAGAAAGGCAACCGTGACTCAAATCGCCACCCGTTACAACCAAGGTAGGCAGAAGAGCATCTCTGAACGCACAGTACGTCAAACTTGGGTTCCAAACAGCTCACTGGAGATTTTGCCAGACAGCTGTCTTCAACTCCTTGCTGCACATTTCCACAATGCGCCCCTAAAAATATCAAAGTTTCTCACAGCACCCCCTCATTAATATATAATTGATATCAACACCAGCTAGTCCCACAACTTTCTTGTTTACCTGTTGCTTCTACAGATATGCAGGCATGTTTGTTGCGATCATAGGGAGGCCACAAGTAGAGGCAAATCAGTTGGCAGCCTTTCTCATATTTATTATTTTTTTGTGGCAACGCTTCCTCCATGAGGGTGCAAGGGGTATGACTGCGATCGCTATGCCCCTATATATGACCTTGTAAATTAAGAATACCACTTCTGAGAAATTTAATTGCCTAATACATTGATTTTTTTTTCATTTACGTCTGCAAATAGGTATTTTGTTGCACTATAAGTTAAACCAAGACATCTTCCTTTGTACAATTTCAATGCCCAAGTAACTACAGAGGGCACAGCTGTGATCAAGCATGCTAGGAAGGGAGGCCGACACACCACTATACAAGATTCTTACCTCCTAAGATTTATAACTTAGGCTGCCAGATATGTGTTCTACTCCCCTTCTTTTCACTTAGGAGATTGTTGACTTTTTAATGGCAGAATTTGCAGAAACTCAGTACATTGACAAGTAACTTAAGCAATATAGATAAACTAAGTAATATAGATAAATACACAACTGAAATGGTTTCAGTCTTTTCCTTGTAATTCTTTCGAACTATATTCATAGAAAACATCACTGGAGGTACCTGGGGTGTGAACACTTCTCGCCTTGTACAGGTGGTATCATTACAATGTTATATAGGTTTCCACCTTGCATAGAATTAAGCTTCTGTATCTAAGCTGCCTTGATAGAAGAGATGTGTAATTTATGTTCAGATTTTTTGGAGGTGAGTGGGAGGGAAAAGCAAGTATTTTGACTGGTGCCTTTATATTTTCTACAACTTTGGCAATGAACCTGACTGCTAGTGCTGCATATTTGGATCTCGTTGGCTTCTTAGGGTAATTCAGATAGTGTCCCCAAGCTAAACTTTTGCCCCAGTGTGTTTATTTTAACTTTGATGCACAACCCTCAGGAATTCTCTTTCTTTCTAGTCCTCTCTGCTTTTCTATCAAACCTATTATGCCTCAATACAGTATTACAAAGTCAATAAGTTATACCGAGGTAAGGGAAAGAGAGACTGTAGCAACTCTTTGTCTCAGTTTATTCAGGAAATGAAGGACTTTATGTTCCCCAAGGTACTTGATTTGCCAAAAATCAATGTGCTGTGAGAAAGGCCTATGGGTCTAGTCAAGATCTCCACTTCTGTAGCCGCTGGACCAACAGCACTGGGTAGAATAAAATGAAAAGACACGGAATACGCAGTTGTCCATAGTATTCCAGCACCACTGGTAGAATAAAGAAAAAGACACGGAATACGCAGTTGTCCATAGTATTCCAGCACCACTGGTAGAATAAAGAAAAAGACACGGAAGAAGCAGCCGTCCGTAGTATAGGAGAATTCCAGTTGTGCTTATTATCCCTAATCAGTGGTGAAGCTCAGATTTTTATAATATTTGCCATATTTTTATTGGACCAACAAAGGGATTTTGTGGAGGAATACCATTCTAAATTGCTAAAGTTGTGGATAGTTTGTGCTTTTTGGAATTCCTTGGTATGTAGCCTCATATTTTATATGGACAGGGAATGAACAACCATAACACTATAATAAGAGGTTTGTGGGTGTGTGTGGATCTATGTGTGTGTGTGTGGCTTTCGGACTCTAAATAATTAGAATGTACATTTAGATAAAACAAACCTCCTATTTCTATGTTAGATGCCACAATAGATGAAGAACATCAAAGATTTTCATGAACCTGTGAATGATTAAAAAACACTTCCCTGGCAAAGATAAAATCTTGGCAACCAGACACTGCACACAGTTCTAGACAAAAATTTAAAATATTAAAGTTATGTTAAATCAGTCAAAAGAATGTCATAATCTGACTTCCAGTTTATTGCTAGATTTGTTTGGTCTGTGGACAGAGAGGCCTTCACAGCGGTGCTCTGGTTGTCTGCATTACACAAGCTGTAGGTAACCTTTGGATGGGTTCAGACTGTAACTCCCAGCTTGTCCCATCATCGAAAGCCTGTGACAAAGCATGCTGGGAGCTGTCTACAAATGCCGCAGGTAGCCTGCGCTTGTTTTAGAGAATTAAATGATGTGTTTGATTTTGGTTTAGTTGATACCATTGATTGTGAGAGGTTTCCTGCAGCCGAGAGACTGGATTTTAATTTTATCAGATCTGAGAAGAGCGAATTCTCATATTGTTTTACAATTTTGATTCATGGAACAAAGGAGAAACAAAATCTAATTTCAGTTCTGACAGCTTGATGTTACTTTATAGCTTAAACAGACTTATCCATTTTATTTCTGGAGTTTTTTAGGCTGATACTGGCTCTGTCAGAAGCTGGCTGGATGTATGCTGCTGACAGTTTATAGAAACCTGTTTTTTAGATCAGGAAAGCGAAAATGCAAATCAAAATGGAAATGGCTCTCCCACAGCAATGTATAAGGGGTGATGCAGCCAACAATGTGTGTGCTCTGCAGTGCTGCATCTGGTTTAAAGGAAACCTACCGTGAGAATTCTACTATCAGAAGTAGACCTGATGATAGATTCCTCCTCCCTGCCTCTGCCCTAATCTGTAATTTAATAACGTAATGTAATAACCCTGGAACCTAACCTAACTTGTTAAAAAAACTTTATTTTAGTAATATGTAAATTAACTGCAGAGGCTAGTGGGGCGTGTACTAGCCTTAGCTCCCAGTACCCGGCCAGGCTAGTACACGCCCCAGTAGCCTCTACACTTAATTTACATAATACTAAAATAACGTTTTTTTAACAAGTTAGTTTAGGTTCCAGGATTATTAAATTACAGATTAGGACAGAAGCAGGCAGGAGGAATCTACCATCAGATCTACTCCTGATAGTCGATTCCTCATGGTAAGTTTCCTTTAAACCAGGTGCAGCATTGCAGAGCACACACATTGTTGGCTGCATTACCCCTAATCCATTGCTTTGGGAGAGCCATTTCCATTTGCAGTGTTAAAACATACTGTAAAGATGTAATCTTCTTTAAATTACAGACTTTGAGGACCAGCTTCTCTTGCTATAGCTGATAGGGTCAACCATTGGCCTTCATCTGGAAAACCAACTGCCGGAGGGTTTCAGTCACTTTGGAATGGTACAACATGTTTGCAAAGTGAGTGAAAAAAGTTAGTTTGCCAGTTAAATAGGGTTGTCAGATAATTAAAGGGAATAAGCACCAGGTGCCAGATTAACACTGATAACTTGCAGGTATCTAAAAGTGTTCTCTAATTTTGATCAGTGTTATCACTTTAACAATTTTAATATGTGCTTTAGATACTATACACATTATGAAATAAGCTTAATATATAGATAGAGTACTCATGTTAGGATGTATTCACTGACCCCTAAGCGATCCCCCATAGCACTGACAGGAGCCTCTGCGTCTGGGCTCTTCAGCCTGGCTACAGTGTGACAGCCCAATCTATGAGTTACAGATTGGGTCTCTCTGCCTGCATACACATATACCATACATTATGGTATATGTGTCTTAAAGATTCCAATAATTATAATAATAATTAAGTATAGAGCATCCAATCACTTTTGACCGGTGTATACTTACAACAGGCAACCATGGGCCCCCTTGACCAGTAGCAGTAACTTGGTCTGTTGTCATTGGAAAACACAACTGCTTCTATGGTCAATCTAGGTGTAACCCTCTGTGCCAGAGAAGAAGTTCAAAATCCCTCACCAGGTTTTTAGATATAAAGAGTACTCAGCCCATGTGGTATGTATGGATGTGTTGAAGATGAAGTAAGATGTTGAAGATGTTGAAGTAAAAGTGCAGTATAATTCAGCAACCATTCAAAATTCAAAAAAAAAAGGTAAAATGTATAGGACATATAAGAACCAGCCATGCCCCCATGCTGTTTGATTTATTAGTAGCTTAAAGTTATTACAAGGGTTATCTATATATAACCTAAAATGCATAGCAATGGGTTATCCTTTTCTCTAATATACTTGATATGTCATGTGTGATAACCATGTCCATTTGAGTATAAAAAGTATTAGAAAGTTTAAAGGATTACTACTACTACAAAGTTTCTGAAGCCCATGTTAATGTATCACAATTCTATGTCATGCCTGGTGTGATAAGACAATTAGAAAAGCAACATGTCTCTCGCCCTACAGCTGCAAGGGGGCTGGCAGATGTATCAATGTGTTTCTACTAATTTACCCAGGGGAAAATTAATCTTAGTGACTGCTCGCTGTGGGAAAAAAAATAGCACAGTGTGCATTATACTAATTAGCTCAATTTAGGTTTTAATGACAATGATTATGCTAATTTCATCGAACAAAGGTGTGCAGAAATAGGCACCACTTGCCGCTGAAAAGTACAAGAAATATCAAAATTCTACATCTTTGGTACGTTTTTAACTTGAAATAATTTGGCATAATTAAGCATATTACATGCATAATATGATATAATATAATCTGCTAGTAATATTTGGGTATTATTACACACTTGTTGTTGAGTCAAGGTGTTGTACAAAGTTTTAATAAGTTATACATAAGAAAGAAAATATATGATTGGGGAGGGACCAACTGTTGTGATCTGAATTGATAAGTTAAAAGGAGGTGCCATGTATATCTGAGTGAGGGTTGCTGCGGTTGAGCAACCTGCCCCTCAGTGCCTCTCCATAGAACTCCAGTTCCATAGAGACAATAGGAGTGGCACCCCGTGTTTTTCTATGGCGCTGCATGTGAACAACCCAGGTCTAGAGATCTCATAGATCTGACATCTCATCAATCATATCCTAATTAAAGGTGATGTTTAGAGCATGGTACAACTAGACACAAATCCTCCACCAGTGTGACCAGTTAAAATCTTCAAGACTTTAATTCCATTAAGTTAAAAGCATAAAGGGGCACATTTACTTACCTAGTCTGGAGGAGTTCCCGAAAGTGCATTGTCGGACGATCAATAAGATTGTGCTCCCGATATCCTGCATGAGTCTCTTCCCCGCTCAGGTCCGCCAAAGTTCACCATCTTCTTTCCGGTGTATGTAAGTGCATGACTTGCGACACAATTTTAAAGTTAAATCCTGCAGTTTGTTCGAATCAGTTGGATCATCTGACGGCCCGCCCCCCGATTTGTTTCTCAGCTGTGCCACAATCTGATTGCGTGAGCCAAAATCCCTTTTTAAATGCCTGCCACAGCGACGCAAATCCGAAAACGTCAGACTATCAGACGAAAATGCGGTCCGCAGGACCCTTAGAAAATGAGACCCAATGGGGCACATTTACTTACCTGGCCCATTCGCGATCCAGCGGCGCGTTCTCTGCACAGGATTCGGGTCCGGACGGGATTTGTGAAGGTAGTTCCTCCACCGTCCACCAGGTGGCGCTGCACCGGAATACACCGAGCTGGACCAGGTGAAGGTAAGCGCTTCCCAAGCGACACATTTTCGTTTTTTAAATGCGGCGGTTTTTCCGAATACATCAGGTTTTCGTTCGGCCACGCCCCCCGATTTCCGTCGCGCGCATGCCGGCGCCGATGCGCCACAATCTGATCGCGTGCGCCAAAATCCCGGGGCAATTCAGGTACAATCGGCGCAAATTGGAAATATTCGGGTAACACGTCGGGAAAACGCGAATCGGGCCCTTAGTAAATGACCCCCAATGTGTTAATAAACAATGAAGGAATGGTTGGCACGTTTTGGAAGGAACACTGTCCTTAAACATAATGGGGCACATTTACGTTTCTATTCCCTTAAGAAGAATGGCTGGACCATTATATATTCTTTTACCGCTTGTGTCTCCCCACTCCTCCTCATAAACTGTAAGCTCTTGTATCCCCCCCCTCACCCTCATAAACTGTAAGCTCTTGCGAGCAAGGACCTCACTCCTCTTGTTCCATATGAATGTTTGTGCTCTGTAATGTTTTATTATATTTGTATTTGTCCCCTATGATTTGTAAAGCGCTACGAATATGATGGCACTATATAAATAAAGATTATTATATTATTATACGTACCCGTCCAGAGGATTTCACAGAAAGTGCACTCTTCGAAGATCATGCACTCTGTCCCGATTCCCTAATATCGTGCGCCCAATATCCTGCATGTGTCGCTTCCCCACTCAGGTCAGACAGAGTTATCCATCTTCCTCGTGGTGCATGTAAGTGCTTGGTCTTGCGACTTGCAATTTTAGAGTTAAATCCCGCGCTCAGTCCGAATCAGTTGGATCGTCCCCGATCTCTGTCTGATCGCATGTGACACAATCCCCTGTTAAAAACCGTCACTGCCGTGCAAAACCCCAAAACGCCAGGAAGTCCGACGAAAGTGCGTCCGCGGAGCCTTAGTAATTGAGCCCCAGTCTGTTACTATTTATAATTGTGTTCCTTCTGAAACGCCTCCACAATTCCATCATTGTCCGTGTACACATTATGCTATTAATTTGACAGAGTAAAGATCTGGTCACTCTGGTAGATCACTTTCTTCTATGTATGTTGCACATGGAATGACCCGGCAATTCCGGCCTTCCCTTTCAGATATGGTAATTCATATCCATTCTTTTTACTTTCTTAGTACAACTACTTTATTGTAGCCAGGTATACTGACAATTAATATTTAGGGAATAGCTGTAGTTGTAGCAGAAATATAAATGTAAGTCCCATTTAAAAACTTTCTTGATCAAAAGACAGAGTTATGTTCTACTACTGCATTTTAGAATATATCCACGAGAGTTAAAATATCAATGGGTCCACATGTTCTCCAGTAAAAATACAAAAATTGGATTAACAGTATTTTAATCCACAAATATGACTGGTGAGAATAATAAAGAACTGGGCTGTAGAGATGGCACAGGCTTTAGGATCCAATACACAGTGTAGCGGCCAGGATGAAGCCAGCCACAGTTATGATGTGGACGGCTGCATCCAATGAACATGTTTTGTTATTAATTAATTACAAAATTATTATTTAGTACTGCATCGTGTACTATTAACATGATACAGTCACTAAATAATAATTTTGTAATGTAATGCTTTCACTGGATGTGGTTGGCCACATCCTGGCAGCTCCACGGCCGCACCGTGTATTTCCACCATAACAGAAATTTGGAAGTTACCTGCTAAGGGGTTTAAGGAGGCCGGGACCCCACTTTGGCCTTAGATGGTTTTGATACAACAAGAGTTATGCTTCTCTACAGCCTCCCCAACATGCTCCACTGCACTTGAACAGATTTTAGTGAAAAGTTAGTCTACAAAGTTTACTACTAAAGCCATCCAATACCTAAACCAACATGGATAATGTGAATAACCTCTTCACTGTCCAGGGTGAATTTTCCTGAAGTACATCATAAGCAATTGCATGGGCTTCTGGAGATCTCCAAAAGGAACTTGACATCTTAAAGACTTTACCCATCTATAAATGGAGCTGGATGTTGTCAGCCACTGACCACATCAATATAACTCCAGGAAGATCTATTTGCAAACCATTCCTTTTGGTAAGACCCAATTCACACCTGCATTTGGACCTATGTTATCATTTTCCATTACTTAAATGATAATAGTAGTCTATTGGTCCCATCTTTGGACTACAGTTCATAGTTTACCGTTACACTGTTACTTGTTTTTTTTATGACAGTGAATAACTTTAGGGCTAGAGATGAGCGAACACTAAAATGCTCGGGTACTCGTTATTCGAGACGAACTTTTCCCGATGCTCGAGTGCTCGTCTCGAATAACGAACCCCATTGAAGTCAATGGGAGACTCGAGCATTTTTCAAGGGGACCAAGGCTCTGCACAGGGAAGCTTGGCCAAACACCTGGGAACCTCAGAAAAGGATGGAAACACCACGGAAATGGACAGGAAACAGCAGGGGCAGCATGCATGGATGCCTCTGAGGCTGCATAATCGCACCATTATGCCAAAATTATGGGCAACAGCATGGCCATGACAGAGTGACAGAATGAAGCTAGATAGCATCTAAAACATCCAATAATTGACCCTGACACTATAGGGGACGGCATGCAGAGGCAGCGGCAGCAGGCTAGAGAGTGTCATGGCGACATACCCTAAATGGACTCAGGCTTCAAACCAATGGGTGGCAGAGAGGAACCAAAGGAGGTGAGCAAGAAGCGCTCAAATAATATCGGTACATGATAAAAGTTTGCCAGTATATTTTGTGGATTACACAGCAGGGTGGCGACAAAGTTAACATGGAAGCCATGAAAACAACCCAAAATTCTGCCTGACACAGCTCGTTTGATAAGGGGACGATGTATAGAGGCAGTGAACTAGTAGTAGATTAAAGGTGCTGCAGTTAAAACTATGTTAGTTGGATCTTGGCATGGAGCTGGCGCTCCGCTGCCAGGCGAGCTTTCGCCAATCCAAGCCCCTGTCTATAGGCTACTCCCCAAACAGCACTTCTAAGAACCTTTTGTATAAGATCAAGTGTAGTAGCGTTCTTATAAGTTTAGGATATGGCGGGTGAGGGGAATGTAAACAGATGCGCAAGAAGCGCTGAAATAATATCCCTAAATGGTAAAAGTTTGCAAGTATATTTTGGGGATTACACAGCAGGGTGGCGACAAAGTTAACAACTTTGATGTGGAATGCCCTGTAATAGCTCTTGGGCGGTGTGCCTTTTATCGCCTAGGCTCAGCAGTTTCAGCACCGCCTGCTGTCGCTTAGCGACGGCACTGCTGCTGTGCCTAGAGCTACCGACTGATGGCGCCATGCCCACGGATGGTAATTCGGAGGAGGAGGAGGTGGAGGAGGGGTGGGAGGAGGTATAGTAGGCCTTTGAGACCTGGACCGAGGTAGGCCCCGCAATTCTCTGCGTCGGCAGTATATGACCAGCCCCAGGGTCAGACTCGGTCCCAGCCTGCACCAAGTTAAGTGTAGTAGCGTTCTCATAAGTTTGGGATATGGCGGGTGAGGGGAATGTAAGCAGATGCGCAAGAAGCGCATGATGCGCATGGAGCTGGCGTTCCGCTGCCAGGCGAGCTTTCGCCAATCCAAGCCCCTGTCTCTAGGCTACTCCCCAAACAGCACTTCTAAGAACCTTTTGTATAAGATCAAGTGTAGTAGCGTTCTTATAAGTTTAGGATATGCCGGGTGAGGGGAATGTAAACAGATGCGCAAGAAGCGCTGAAATAATATCCCTAAATGGTAAAAGTTTGCCAGTATATTTTGTGGATAACACAGCAGGGTGGCGACAAAGTTAACAACTTTGATGTGGAATCCATGAAAACAACCCAAATTTCTGCCTGACACACCTCGTTTGATAAAGGGACGATGTATGGAGGCAGCTATATGGACGACTTTTGGAGGTAGCAATGGAGACAACGTGTGGAGGCTGCTATGGAGACAATTTAATTTGGATAGTGCCTGTATGTGGCAGTCCCAAACATTTTTCAAACCAGAGGAGCAGGTAGGTGGCCCTCCAGTAAAATGGGATAGATTGAGTGCCTGTATGTGGCAGTCCCAAAAATGTTTCAAACCAGAGGAGCAGGTAGGTGGCCCTCCAGTAAAATGGAATAGATTGAGTGCCTGTATGTGGCAGTCCCAAAAATTGTTCAAACCAGAGGAGCAGGTAGGTGGCCCTGCAGTAAAATGGAATAGATTGAGTGCCTGTATGTGGCAGTCCCAAAAATTGTTCAAACCAGAGGAGCAGGTAGGTGGCCCTGCAGTAAAATGGAATAGATTGAGTGCCTGTATGTGGCAGTCCCAAAAATGTTTCAAACCAGAGGAGCAGGTAGGTGGCCCTCCAGTAAAATGGGATAGATTGAGTGCCTGTATGTGGCAGTCCCAAAAATGTTTCAAACCAGAGGAGCAGGTAGGTGGCCCTCCAGTAAAATGGAATAGATTGAGTGCCTGTATGTGGCAGTCCCAAAAATTGTTCAAACCAGAGGAGCAGGTAGGTGGCCCTGCAGTAAAATGGAATAGATTGAGTGCCTGTATGTGGCAGTCCCAAAAATTGTTCAAACCAGAGGAGCAGGTAGGTGGCCCTGCAGTAAAATGGAATAGATTGAGTGCCTGTATGTGGCAGTCCCAAAAATGTTTCAAACCAGAGGAGCAGGTAGGTGGCCCTGCAGTAAAATGGAATAGATTGAGTGCCTGTATGTGGCAGTCCCAAAAATTGTTCAAACCAGAGGAGCAGGTAGGTGGCCCTGCAGTAAAATGGAATAGATTGAGTGCCTGTATGTGGCAGTCCCAAAAATGTTTCAAACCAGAGGAGCAGGTAGGTGGCCCTCCAGTACAATGGAATAGATTGAGTGCCTGTATGTGGCAGTCCCAAAAATTGTTCAAACCAGAGGAGCAGGTAGGTGGCCCTGCAGTAAAATGGAATAGATTGAGTGCCTGTATGTGGCAGTCCCAAAAATTGTTCAAACCAGAGGAGCAGGTAGGTGGCCCTGCAGTAAAATGGAATAGATTGAGTGCCTGTATGTGGCAGTCCCAAAAATTGTTCAAACCAGAGGAGCAGGTAGGTGGCCCTGCAGTAAAATGGAATAGATTGAGTGCCTGTATGTGGCAGTCCCAAAAATGTTTCAAACCAGAGGAGCAGGTAGGTGGCCCTGCAGTAAAATGGAATAGATTGAGTGCCTGTATGTGGCACTCACAAAAATTGTTTCAAACAGAGGACCGGGTAGGTGGCCCTCCAGAAAAATTAAATGCATGAAGTACTATAGCAAGAGCCAGTGGGCCCTGTCAAAAAATAGCCAGTTTCCTCTGCTTTACTGTACAAAGAGGAGGAGAAGGAGGAAAATGAGGAGGAGGAGGAGGAGTGGATCAATTATTCAGGTTGAGCTTCCTTCACCTGGTGGAGATTGGAAATTCTGAGAAATCCAGCCTTTATTCATTTTAATAAGCGTCAGCCTGTCAGCGCTGTCAGTCGACAGGCGTGTACGCTTATCGGTGATGATGCCACCAGCTGCACTGAAAACCCGCTCGGACAAGACGCTAGCGGCAGGGCAGGCAAGAACCTCCAAGGCGTAGAGCGCCAGTTCGTGCCACATGTCCAGCTTTGAAACCCAGTAGTTGTAGGGAGCTGTGTGATCATTTAGGACGATGGTATGGTCAGCTACGTACTCCCTCACCATCTTTCTGTAAAGATCAGCCCTACTCTGCCGAGACTGGGGACAGGTGACAGTGTCTTGCTGGGGTGACATAAAGCTGGCAAAAGCCTTGTAAAGCGTACCCTTGCCAGTGCTGGACAAGCTGCCTGCTCGCCTACTCTCCCTCGCTACTTGTCCCGCAGAACTACGCACTCTGCCGCTAGCGCTGTCAGAAGGGAAATACTGTTTCAGCTTGTGCACCAGGGCCTGCTGGTATTCATGCATTCTCACACTCCTTTCCTCTCCAGGGATGAGAGTGGGAAGATTTTGCTTGTACCGTGGGTCCAGGAGAGTGAACACCCAGTAATCGGTGCTGGAATAAATTCTTTGAACGCGAGGGTCACGGGATAGGCAGCCTAGCATGAAATCTGCCATATGCGCCAGAGTACCAACGCGTAAGAATTCACTCCCCTCACTGGCCTGACTGTCCATTTCCTCCTCCTCCAACTCCTCCAACTCCTCTTCTTCTGCCCATACACGCTGAACAGTGAAGGACTCAACAATGGTCCCCTCTTGTGTCTCGCCAACATTCTCCTCCTCTTCCTCCTCATCCTCCTCCACCTCCACCTCCTCCGATATGCGCTGAGAAACAGACCTCAGGGTGCTTTGGCTATCAACAAGGGAATATTCTTCCCCCGTCTCTTGTGACGAGCGCAAAGCTTCCGACTTCATGCTGACCAGAGAGTTTTTCAACAGGCCAAGCAGCGGGATGGTGAGGCTGATGATGGCGGCATCGCCACTGACCATCTGTGTTGACTCCTCAAAGTTACTCAGCACCTGACAGATATCAGACATCCACGTCCACTCCTCATTGTAGACTTGAGGAAGCTGACTGACCTGACTACCAGTTCTGGTGGAAGTTGACATCTGGCAGTCTACAATCGCTCTGCGCTGCTGGTAAACTCTGGATAACATGGTCAGTGTTGAATTCCACCTCGTGGGCACGTCGCACAACAGTCGGTGAGCGGGCAGTTGGAGGCGGCGCTGCGCTGCCCTGAGAGTGGCAGCATCTGGGCTGGACTTCCTGAAATGCGCACAGATGCGGCGCACCTTCGTGAGCAAATCAGACAGATTGGGGTATGTCTTGAGGAAACGCTGCACTATCAGATTTAACACATGGGCCAGGCATGGCACATGTGTCAGTCTGCCGAGTTGCAGAGCCGCCACCAGGTTACGGCCGTTGTCACACACAACCATTCCCGGCTTGAGGTTCAGCGGTGCCAGCCACAGATCAGTCTGCGCCGTGATGCCCTGTAATAGCTCTTGGGCGGTGTGCCTTTTGTCGCCTAGGCTCAGCAGTTTGAGCACCGCCTGCTGTCGCTTAGCGACGGCACTGCTGCTGTGCCTAGAGCTACCGACTGATGGCGCCGTGCCCACGGATGGTAGTTCGGAGGAGGAGGTGGAGGAGGGGTGGGAGGAGGAGGAGGCATAGTAGGCCTGAAACACCTGGACCGAGGTAGGCCCCGCAATCCTCGGCGTCGGCAGTATATGAGCAGCCCCAGGGTCAGACTCGGTCCCAGCCTCCACCAAGTTAACCCAATGTGCCGTCAGCGATATATAGTGGCCCTGCCCGGCAGCACTCGTCCACGTGTCCGTGGTCAGGTGGACCTTGTCAGAAACGGCGTTGGTCAGGGCACGGATGATGTTGTCTGCCACGTGCTGGTGCAGGGCTGGGACGGCACATCGGGAAAAGTAGTGGCGGCTGGGGACCGAATACCGAGGGGCGGCCGCCGCCATGAGGTTGCGAAAGGCCTCGGTCTCTACTAGCCTATAGGGCAGCATCTCCAGGCTAAGCAATCTGGAGATGTGCACATTAAGGGCTTGGGCGTGCGGGTGGGTTGCACTATATTTGCGTTTCCGCTCCAGCGTCTGGGGTATGGAGAGCTGAACGCTGGTGGATGCTGTGGAGGATCGTGGAGGCGACGATGGGGTTTTTGTGCCAGGGTCCTGGGCAGGGGGCTGACTAGCAGCTGACACAGGGGAAGGAGCAGTGGTGTGCACGGCCGGAGGTGAACGGGCTTGTTGCCACTGAGTGGGGTGCTTAGCATTCATATGCCTGCGCATACTGGTGGTAGTTAAGCTAGTAGTGGTGGAACCCCTGCTGAGCCTGGTTTGGCAAATGTTGCACACCACAGTCCGTCGGTCATCCGGTGTTTCCTTAAAGAACCTCCACACTTCTGAAGATCTAGCCCTCGCCGCAAGAGCCCTCACCACGGGAGCTTCACTAGTTGACAGTGGCGCTGATGCACCAGCTCTGGCCCTGCCTCTCCGTCTGGCCCCACCACTGCCTCTTCCAACCTGTTCAGGTCGAGGACTCTCCTCCGTCTCAGAAGCACTGTGTTCACCCGGCCTCTCAACCCAGCTTGGGTCTGTCACCTCATCATCCTCCGATCCCTCAGTCTGCTCCCCCCTCGGACTTCCTGCCCTGACAACAACTTCCCCACTGTCTGACAACCGTGTCTCCTCATCGTCGGACACCTCTTTACACACTTCCACTACGTCAAGAAGGTCATCATCACCCACAGACTGTGACTGGTGGAAAACCTGGGCATCGGAAAATTGCTCAGCAGCAACCGGACAAGTGGTTTGTGACTGTGGGAAGGGTCCAGAAAACAGTTCCTCAGAGTATGCCGGTTCAAATGCCAAATTTTCCTGGGAGGGGGCAGACTGGGGGGGAGGAGGCTGAGGTGCAGGAGCTGGAGGAGTGGCGATTTCGGTGACATGGGTGGACTGCGTGGAAGACTGACTGGTGGTGGACAAATTGCTCGAAGCATTGTCAGCAATCCACGACATCACCTGTTCGCACTGTTCTGGCCTCAACAGTGCTCTACCACGAGTCCCAGTAACTTCAGACATGAACCTAGGGAGTGTAGCTCTGCGGCGTTCCCCTGCTCCCTCATCAGCAGGTGGTGTCTCACCCCGCCCAGGACCACGGCCTCTGACCCCTGCAGTAGTTGGACGCCCACGTCCCCGCCCTCGTCCTCTACCCCTAGCCCTCGGGTTAAACATTTTTAAAATGAGAGTTATAACTTTATTTTTTTTTTTTTACTTTTTTTTGTTTTTTTTTGTGTTTTTTTTTTTTTTTGTGTTTTTTGTTTTTTTTTGAGTTTTTAAAACCAAACAATGCTATCCTATTGCTATGGCTATTTTCTAGCCAAGTATCAAAGCACACTACTATGCCAGATGAGATGACACTGAGTTATTGGCTAATAGAAATCCAACCCCTACTGAATTTTGCCACTTCGGCCTTTGCTATGGATATGTGCGCCACTAAGCGCAGAACACAGCGGTCGCAAGTCTCACTACAAATTGCTCAGAATTGGCAAGTACATGCACTGCAGAAACTACAGCCACCAGCAGATCAACCAGAAATCAAATATATAGAACGCTACTGTAGGCTTCAAGAAGCTGTTTGTATTCTCCTATGGCTATTTTCTAGCCAAGTATCAAAGGAAGCACAGTACTATGCCAGATGAGATGACACTGAGTTATTGCCTAATAGAAATCCAACCCCTACTGAATTTTGCCACTTTGGCCTTTGCTATGGATATGTGCGCCACTAAGCGCAGAACACAGCGGTCGCAAGTCTCACTACAAATTGCTCAGAATTGGCAAGTACATGCACTGCAGAAACTACAGCCACCAGCAGATCAACCAGAAATCAAATATATAGAACGCTACTGTAGGCTTCAAGAAGCTGTTTGTATTCTCCTATGGCTATTTTCTAGCCAAGTATCAAAGGAAGCACAGTACTATGCCAGATGAGATGACACTGAGTTATTGGCTAATAGAAATCCAACCCCTACTGAATTTTGCCACTTCGGCCTTTGCTATGGATATGTGCGCCACTAAGCGCAGAACACAGCGGTCGCAAGTCTCACTACAAATTGCTCAGAATTGGCAAGTACATGCACTGCAGAAACTACAGCCACCAGCAGATCAACCAGAAATCAAATATATAGAACGCTACTGTAGGCTTCAAGAAGCTGTTTGTATTCTCCTATGGCTATTTTCTAGCCAAGTATCAAAGGAAGCACAGTACTATGCCAGATGAGATGACACTGAGTTATTGCCTAATAGAAATCCAACCCCTACTGAATTTTGCCACTTTGGCCTTTGCTATGGATATGTGCGCCACTAAGCGCAGAACACAGCGGTCGCAAGTCTCACTACAAATTGCTCAGAATTGGCAAGTACATGCACTGCAGAAACTACAGCCACCAGCAGATCAACCAGAAATCAAATATATAGAACGCTACTGTAGGCTTCAAGAAGCTGTTTGTATTCTCCTATGGCTATTTTCTAGCCAAGTATCAAAGGAAGCACAGTACTATGCCAGATGAGATGACACTGAGTTATTGCCTAATAGAAATCCAACCCCTACTGAATTTTGCCACTTCGGCCTTTGCTATGGATATGTGCGCCACTAAGCGCAGAACACAGCGGTCGCAAGTCTCACTACAAATTGCTCAGAATTGGCAAGTACATGCACTGCAGAAACTACAGCCACCAGCAGATCAACCAGAAATCAAATATATAGAACGCTACTGTAGGCTTCAAGAAGCTGTTTGTATTCTCCTATGGCTATTTTCTAGCCAAGTATCAAAGGAAGCACAGTACTATGCCAGATGAGATGACACTGAGTTATTGCCTAATAGAAATCCAACCCCTACTGAATTTTGCCACTTCGGCCTTTGCTATGGATATGTGCGCCACTAAGCGCAGAACACAGCGGTCGCAAGTCTCACTACAAATTGCTCAGAATTGGCAAGTACATGCACTGCAGAAACTACAGCCACCAGCAGATCAACCAGAAATCAAATATATAGAACGCTACTGTAGGCTTCAAGAAGCTGTTTGTATTCTCCTATGGCTATTTTCTAGCCAAGTATCAAAGGAAGCACAGTACTATGCCAGATGAGATGACACTGAGTTATTGCCTAATAGAAATCCAACCCCTACTGAATTTTGCCACTTCGGCCTTTGCTATGGATATGTGCGCCACTAAGCGCAGAACACAGCGGTCGCAAGTCTCACTACAAATTGCTCAGAATTGGCAAGTACATGCACTGCAGAAACTACAGCCACCAGCAGATCAACCAGAAATCAAATATATAGAACGCTACTGTAGGCTTCAAGAAGCTGTTTGTATTCTCCTATGGCTATTTTCTAGCCAAGTATCAAAGGAAGCACAGTACTATGCCAGATGAGATGACACTGAGTTATTGCCTAATAGAAATCCAACCCCTACTGAATTTTGCCACTTCGGCCTTTGCTATGGATATGTGCGCCACTAAGCGCAGAACACAGCGGTCGCAAGTCTCACTACAAATTGCTCAGAATTGGCAAGTACATGCACTGCAGAAACTACAGCCACCAGCAGATCAACCAGAAATCAAATATATAGAACGCTACTGTAGGCTTCAAGAAGCTGTTTGTATTCTCCTATGGCTATTTTCTAGCCAAGTATCAAAGGAAGCACAGTACTATGCCAGATGAGATGACACTGAGTTATTGCCTAATAGAAATCCAACCCCTACTGAATTTTGCCACTTCGGCCTTTGCTATGGATATGTGCGCCACTAAGCGCAGAACACAGCGGTCGCAAGTCTCACTACAAATTGCTCAGAATTGGCAAGTACATGCACTGCAGAAACTACAGCCACCAGCAGATCAACCAGAAATCAAATATATAGAACGCTACTGTAGGCTTCAAGAAGCTGTTTGTATTCTCCTATGGCTATTTTCTAGCCAAGTATCAAAGGAAGCACACTACTATGCCAGATGAGATGACACTGAGTTATTGCCTAATAGAAATCCAACCCCTACTGAATTTTCCCACTTCGGTCTTTGCTATGGATATGTGTGCCACTAAGAGCTAAACACAACGGTAGCAAGTCCCCCTGCTAATTCCTCACAAAATGGTAAAAGATGCAAATTAAAATAAAAAAAGTAGAACGTTATTGTAGCCCTAAGAAGGGCTGTTGGGTTCTTTGAGAATCACTCCTGCCTAACAGTAAGCTAATAGAACACCCTAACGCTTTCCCTGACCAGCAGCAGCTCTCTCCCTAGCGGCATCCAGAGACAGAATGATCCGAGCAGCGCGGCCAGCGGCTAGTCTATCCCAGGGTCACCTGATCTGGCCAGCCAACCACTGCTATCGACGTGTAAGGGTACCACGTCATGCTGGGTGGAGTGCAGAGTCTCCTGGCTTGTGATTGGCTCTGTTTCTGGCAGCCAAAAAGCAAAACGGCGGGAGCTGCCATTTTCTCGAGCGGGCGAAGTATTCGTCCGAGTAACGAGCAGTTTCGAGTACCCTAATGCTCGACCGAGCATCAAGCTCGGACGAGCATGTTCGCTCATCTCTATTTAGGGCCAATACATTGACCCTCTTCAAACTGTAAATCAATATATAATTGCTCACTTAACATTAAATGATGTACACATTGTTATATATTGTTCTATACATGTGTGCATGTGATTATGTCATCTTTACCACCTGTTATAAAAAATTTTTTAAATCAAATAAAAATTATTGTTTGAAAAAAATATCTATATAGTAAAGTTGTTGGATCTAAAATCAATGTAAAAATTTGTGTGGGAATTGCTAGAAAGAGGTCTTCAATTTGGAAGGGGGTTATGCCCTGACAGTATAGCAGGGATGTTTATTTTCTTTAAATCTGCTCCAAAAAAAAAACTATGTGTGAATAAACCCTAAGGCTAGAACATTCTTCAGTATATTCCACCATAGCCTTTGAATGTCACATGAACACAGTACAAACTTCTAGACAAGTACTATAATACTTTGTGACCTCTATTTCTAATTCCCATACGTGTTAGTGTACCAAATGTCTGACTGACACTTCAAGGAGAAATTACCTATTTATGCAGTATGTTATATTCATCTTAATTCTGCCATCGCTGCTTCAGCAATCTGTTCTTCACTATAAATTTGCAAAATTTCTTAGATATTCTGAAAGTCACTTTCAGCAACTAGATCATCTCTTCTTCTAGCGTCTCCATGCTAATTCATATCTGTTTATCTGCACATATCACATTCTATATAAGTTCGGCAAGTCGTAACTCAATCCCGGCATGTTCTGTATTATCCATTGTCAACATACCAGTGGCTAATTTTCTACGGTCTCCTGAATGTTCACACCAGGATCAGTGTGGTTAATAAAGCATCTAATTGCAATCCGGGAAGTTTACTCATGCAGATTCTTGGTAATTAAAAGCTTAGTATAAACATCAAGTTTACATCAGTAACATGTAGATCCTGTGTAATGTACTTGTAAAGTCCCAGCATTGCGGAATCCTTCCAGATATTAGCAACAGAATAGAGAAGCATCTGAAACAGAATATCTTCAACACATGCAGGACCAAAAACAACGAGAAAGAAAAATTCCACTTGAGAAAAGGAGTATTTGTTAGTCCCCAAAACACGTTTTAGCCCCATTTTATATATGTTCAACAAATTATCGGATGTTTAATCAGACCAAAATCTACCATTTGGAATCCAAATACTTGGTGTGTGCCCTCATTTCTCTCTTCCAATTATCTATCTATCTACAAAGAGAAAGTCCAAACAGCACACGGTTAGAAAAAATGGTGGGTGTACCCCCAACAGGACCAGTTCTCAGATCCTGCATGCAAGTAGAAAAAGAGCAGCACTCCATCTAACTTTCTATCCAATAAAAATAGATGAATTCTTTGTTAAAAGGGAACCACCATATTTGAACATATACAGCCAGTGACAGGTTCCTATAAAGCTATAATAACTGACTGACCCCCCTTCTTTTAGCTACAAATTGTTTCGATTACATCCACATAAATCACCTTTTAACTTATATTACTTGGCATCAGAGGGGGATGTGTCCTGCAGGTTGGCCACTCCCATCTACTTCTCCCCATGCCTTATGCCTCCTTACTAGTCATAGTTCATGCCATGTGACCAGAGTGACATCATCTCAGGTACATTAGCCTCTTAATAATAACAAACTTTACCCCATGTGTATATCTGACCACATGAAGTCACAGCAGCCTCCAAGGACTTCTACTCCTTTCCATTCTCCTTCTGTGATCTCATGTAACCAGCACATACATGGTGTACAGTTTTCTATTAGATGGCTGAAGGATCTGCCATGATGTCACTGCTCACATTTCATGAATGTAACACAAGGCACTGTGTAAAGTAATTGACAGAATGGGGGTCATTTACTAAGGGCCCGATTCGCATATTCCCGACGTGTTTCCCGAATATATCTGATTTGCGCCGATTTTCCCTGTATTGCCCAGGGATTTTGGCGCACGCGATCAGATTGTGGCGCATTGGCGCTGGCATGCACACAACAGAAATGGGGGGCGTGGCGGAATGAAAACCCGACGGATTCGGAAAAACCGCCCCATATACATAGATATAGATGCCCATATACAAACAGAGACTGGTGAGAGGAGATGCTGGGCTAGATGAAGAAAGATGGACAGAAGCTTTGCAGAGACTGCAGAGGTAAATGCTACTGATTTCAGCAATGGTTTTTGGAAGGTGATCCATTCTGCTTTTAGAATTACTTCTGAACATACAAGACACCTGTTACAATGTACTGTGAATGAATCAGACAAGTTGTGATGATTAAAGATGACCAGAACCTTTAAAGTTCGTCTCCGGCCAAACCCAAACCTGAATGTTCTGTTTGGGTTCCGGTACTGAGCCCAAATGTCCAGCCCCATTGGTAACATCCGCGGTTGGTAGTGGCAATCATGGTTGTCACCTTTAAATGTTGTCAGTGGCTTTTAAATGCATGAGGTGAATGTGCACCGCCATTTTCCCAAGACAATGGCAGCGTACCAAAACTTTGTGGATTCGAATCTGCTCATCACTTGGAATGATTGGTTTTCGCAATGAAATTTAAACATATTGGTGGGCATTTATTAATTTAGGTGCAGGGTGGTTTAGGAAGCATGCTATAATTATCCGTGTGATTAAAGGGAACCTACCACCACGATTCTACCTATAAAGGAAGAACGGGTGGTAGGTGGATGTAAGGGACGTGAGGATAGTCCTTTTTTAGAGCTAATCCTCACGTCCCGACTAACTTTTGGTAAACTTTATTCCCCTAATACGTAAATTTAGTTATGCGGCTACTGGGGCATGGAGTAGCCGGGCACGAGGCTACACAGCGTGGCTACTCCACACCCCAGTAGCCACGTTACTCCTCCTACCCTGTTGTGTGCGGCGCGCAGCTCCTCATAGCTGTGCGCCCTCATCCGACATGCTGGCGTTCTGTGCATGCGCAGAACGCAGGCCCGCGGCTGGGCAGCCACAGCTCCGAGGAAAAAGAGCTATCCTCACATCCCTTACATCCACCTACCACCCGTTCTACCTTTATAGGTAGAATCGTGGTGGTAGGTTCCCTTTAAAGTTTGTTGTGCAAGGGATTAATGACTTTGTGCGCGAACCAAAAGGATTAGATCTGTCTCCCCATTCATCAAGGTAAAAAATAACTCCCTTAGACTAGCTTCTAGCTGCTCTTTTTTGCCCCAAAACCAGTCAGAAAAATAGAAGAGCCATAAAAGTGTTGGATTCATAAGTAGCAAGACAATTTTACACCCAAAAACTGAACATGTTGTGAGAATTGTGGCGATGACACCCCATAAATAAGGCACAAGGAGGAAAAAAATTCTCAACAGTTTTCTATTTGAAAGCCAATAATAAATGCCCCCCAGTATTTCAGGACACTTGCATGTAGTGCATTTCCACTAGCTACATAGATATAAATATAGGGGTCTATCTTCACCCTGCCCTACCTCTGCACTTCTGTTGAACTAAGATAATCACAAACAGATGGGAAAGACTTTTGTTGACAGACAGAAGAAAAATCTGTAAGTACTCAAAAATCTATATCAATACTCAAAATTCATTTTCAGTATTTATTTATTTTTTTTTTAATTTGTTCCATTATACATCGTCCTGAACGGGGTGTTGCCCTCTAAAGAAAAGGATGAACGATAGAGCAGTGACTTCATAAAACCAGAACACGAAGCCTTACTCCTCCATGGAACACATGTCAATCAGTTCTCATCCAGCAGCCTGATCTAAAATAAAACTATTCCGAGTTGGTTTGAGGAGCAATTACTTTGAAATCTGTCTCTGAAGAATAATGGATGATTGAATGGCAAATGAGGATTCTGCATATAAAAGTTCTTTGTGTTTTTAGAATAAGCATTTTTATGATAGAAGCTGCAGATATAAAGAGCTTTCTTTAACCCATCTGTTACTGCAGGTGTTATAGAAGTCAATATAAGAAGCTTAAAATGTGCATACGACAGAGAACATTTTCTATTGTTTCATTATTCATAGATTTTCTATGCATTCTCTGCCAAATGTCTATTAAGACCCTTTGCTTCAATGAAGTCCACAGTCTCTACATAGAACCCCACACTTTTGTAATCATGACCTTTCCTCGTGTAAACGGTACTTACATACAAAAGTTTTTCTCACAACAATATTCTTTAGTAGCATCCAGATTAGAAATGTGTAAAAACGTCTTTTATATTAAAGGGATGGTCTCACATATATAAGAGCTAATAAAGTGAGGCTGTGGCACACCATGTTTGTGCAGGACTGCTTAAGGCAGTCCCTTCTCCAGGCCTATCTACTGTGCTACAACCAGAAGAACTGGGACTGTATGAAGAGGGAGAATGAATGGACAGGGTCAAATTACCTTTGGAGGATCTCCTGATGGCCCCTACAGGTCTACAGAGGGACACTGGTAAGAAGCTAAAATGATGCAAGTTTTTCATCTTTCTAATGTGTTGCTGTCCTCAGGAGGCCAATATGATTGTTGAAGAACAGGGAGCAGTAAGTTACTGCTTTAATTTTTGGTTGGCACCTCACGATAAATAAGGGGGGATTTGGGTGTCTTTTTGGGCCGCTAAAAGGTTCCCCATTACTGCTATAAGGAGTTAAACCATGGATGTCCAGTTATCATCACCATTAACCTTATTTATATGTTTCATGATCTGTTGCATTGTAACCTGTTGTCATGTAAAAATGATTTTTTCCTTTTCATGTTTTTGTATTTCATAAACAAAATCATATTGTCTCTGTCACATAAGACTTGATGTAAGTTCGGGATTGATTTTTCTATTTTTGCCATAATGGCTTCACAATATTTTAATGTAATTTTCATAATTGCAGCTTTCTTCTACAAGGACTCACAGCAAATTTATACAATGTAGGAGACATGCATCAGAGCAAAGTGAAATATTCAATTTACAGTTTTGTACTTGAGAAACAGAAAGGTAAAATGTTCTAAGGTCATAAATGAATTTCTGAATTTTAATACATTCACGATAGAATATAACGTTTTCAGTTTTCTTTAGGTTACTGGTATTCATCATCTAAATTAATGGAAAATGCGGCAAAACCACAGCAAAAAATACAAAGCACCTTTATATACCATTATGTCTACACTTAATATTTGGAGTATTTTTGCCACAAAATCTATGTTTGCAGGGATTTCCAGAACTTGATATTAATGATCAAACATCAGGATAGGTCACCAATATCTAATTAGTGAAGGGGTTAACACCCAGCCAAGCCCAACACAGAGTATGGAACCAACATAATACAAATTTATACAATCAGTTGTCTAGAATTTTATATTTTGAAAATGAAAATAGAAGGTGGTTCTGGTACAATCCACACTGCTATTCTGTGTTTTAAAGATTTCACACTAGATTCTAATGGAATTGAATGCAAAATAATCCAGCATCCCAGTCTACTTTGTGTTTTATCCACCTTCTGGACATCTTGCCAATAATTTGTCTGGTGGACTAATCCTTGACTAAATATTACAATGGAATTTCTGTGGTTGTGTAGCCTTATGAAACTTTTATATTTTGGAAAATTCACATTTTCCCGACGTGTTACCTGAATATTTCCGATTTGCACCGATTTCCGCTGAATTGCCCCGGGATTTTGGCGCACGCGATCGGATTGTGGCGCATCTGCGCTGGCATGAACACGACGGAAATCGGGGGGCATGGCCGAACAAAACCCGACAGACTCGGAAAAACCGCCGCATTTAAAAATGTGTTGCGAAAATTGCACTTACCTTCACTCAACCCGGCCCAGTGTATTCCAGTGCGTTCCGGGGAACTTCAGTGCAGTGCAGTGGACGTCGGAGGAACTGCCTTAATAAATCCCGGCCGGACCCGAATCCAGCGCAGAGAACACACCGCTGGATCGCGAATGGACCGGATAAGTAAATCTGTCCCATAGTAGGGTATTCATCAAGGCTTCCTGCGCGATGCCAGTGGTGTACAAGTCCTGAAATATTCACAAATGCTAGCTTATTGATATTATACACTAACAAACAAGTTTTAACTGCTTAAGAATGCGAGACAAAATAGATTGTCCTCATTAGTGGGCCATTACCGCATGGGGATGATTTATAAAATAATAATTAAAAAAATACCTCCCATTTCACTATATACACTTATATATAAAATAAAATAATTAAAAACACAAAATTGGTATTGCCGCATCCGTAGCGACCTTGGCCACACTTATATTATATTATTATACCTATTTAGTCAGGTATATAAAAAATAAAGATAAAAAACTAGCTAAAAATTACAATTTTAGTGCTTCCTACCTCCCAAAACATGTAATAAAAAGTGATTAAAAGGTCACATGTACCCTATTATAAAACCAATCTAACCGTTACCTTTTCCCGCAAATAAACAAGCCCTAGTAACCCTCTTTTGATTGAGGAATAAAAAAGGTTTTAGCTCTCAGAATATGGCGACACTGAGGCAATTGTGGTTTCCTTAAAAAGGAGTTTTTATTTGCTAAAGTAGTAAATGATAAGAAAAGCTGTACATGTTTGGTATCTCCTAACCAAACTCATACCATAGTCTTTTCTAAGCATGGTCAGGACTGGAGTGTTTTTGCAGTTATTTGCATCCTTTTAGGTGGAAATCAATGTTAGTAGAGGAGCAAGAAGCAGGAAAAATACAAACACAAATGAGGCGCAAATCAAGTTTACTGCTACTCTGCGAACTCCAGCGCTACTGCTTGAAAAAGTCATAAAATATTGATCATTTACCCCAATGCACCCAAAAAGTCACTAAATTGAAACCAAAAACATGCATAATATGAATTTGCCCTCAATGTATACCGTAAGAAATATCCAATACAATAAATACTTACAAGAATCAAGCTTTATTTATATTACAAAGGAGAATATTCTATAAAAGATGGCGGTAACCAGAACACATAGCAGTGCATGGCGTTTATCACATAGGTCTAAAGTATACAAAGCAACAAATAACTAAACCCTAAGTTTACTTCCAATTGACTTTTAACAATGTACTTTTCTTTTCCCTTTGTTTTTCAATTAGACCATTTTTATTGAGCATATTTTGTGCATGTGGCAAAGCAAGTGGACCATCACAAACTGAAGTAATAATGTATGATTGTTTGTCATACCAGGGAAAGTAGAGAAAAAGCAGGGAACATACACAGCTTATTAAATTCAGCCCTTACCACACGCCTGGGGTCGGAGGAATCCACCAAGAACACTTATCTCTCCATCTGATGGACTGAAAGAACTGTAGGCACTTCATGAAATATTGCAGTAATACTGGATTAATGTAGATCAGAATCACTAATGCTGGAATTATAATCTTGTGGCCTGTTCTTCACAGGAAAGAAGAAAGACATCCAGCGGCATTCTTGCATAAAAATCTAATTTTTAATTTACTTTGACAAGTATTCAATTATGTTGGTGAGGGTTGCCAGATGCTTTATTTTCCTATTCATTCCCTTATGGAAACTTTGCCTGAAATTAACAGGAACACTTAGTACACTGCATATCGTAACTATAAACTCCCACTATAGCAATCACCGGGAAAGAGGAGCAAAATGATGCTTCTAGTTTGGTTGGATGCACTTAAAGAACAGTTTTTGTACAATGGTTTAAAGGAGGTCATAGATAGTACGGAGTCTTCTGGTACATTCCCTTTAATGATACTTAATGAGTAAAAATGAAATTGGAATCGGAGTTTTAAATTATTGCCGTAGATGAGATCTGGCTTATCAATCATGCAGATAATACGCAAAGTAATAAAAAATAAATGCTTATCACCTGTGTAAAGTCTCCTAGTGTTTCAGAATCCCCATTAATTGTTATTCTCTTCCAACCTTAAATTAGCTACATACCGCGCCCACCAGGGTACCAGAGAATCCTCCGGTTGGCATAGGCTATAACCTACTACTGGGGTTTGGAGATACAGGGGAAGACAACAAAATTTGGAGACTAGTAGGGTCTATTTCCTAGGGGATGATGAAGGAGGGATCCCAGAAACAAACACAAATCATGGACCTCCAGTGGTTAGATTTCATGGAATAACAAGTTTCGAAGAAGGGACTCAGAGCATCCTCATCATGTACAGTATTTCTTCCCTGCAGATCATCAGTTCGGCATTCCTTGCAATATGTATTGTAGTGCCCTGGATCAGATGAGCATTGAACTTTGGACGATTTTCCGACATTTGAATATTTCCCCTGTATAAAGTCAGCATGTCTTACTTTATTTTACATTAGGGGTTAACTTGCCTTAATCTATTTTGGTATATATATTGGGGTACATTTACTTACCTGTCCTGACGCGCCCGTCCGCCCGATATCCTGCATGTGTCGCTTCCCCGCTCAGGTCCACTGGAGTTCACATTCTTCTTCCTGGTGCATGTAAGTGCTTGATCCCATGCTCAGTCCGAATCCGTCAGATGGTCTGGCGGCCCCCCCCCCCCCAATTCTGTTGCATGAAAGGCAGCGCAGCTGCGCCACTATCCGATCGTTTGCATCACAATCCCCAGTCAAATACCTGTCACAGGGCGCAAATCCCGAAAACATTGGAAAATTTAATGAAAGTGCGGCCGCGGACCCTTAGTAAATAAGCCCCATTCTGTTTATTAGTACTGTATATAATGCACACATAGACATTTATGTCTGTATATCTCAACTAAAGAGAAGCTGGTAATTTTCCACAGCTATAGAAGAAATTGTTTTGCAAAAGCAAAAGAGACTTTTTTTAACCAGAAAAGCCAACAGCCTGGCCTTAAGTTTAAGCCTCTTGATAAATGTAGCGGGCAAAACTATGACAGGTCCGACCTGGCGTAGTTTTGTGCGAAAAATAGCAAACAAAAGTTCTCAGGTTTTGCAAAAGAAAGGAGGCACTTAGCAGAAATGGCTTCCCCCTCCACGGGCCACCATGCCCCTCTACGCTCCTCTCCACAACAACATGGCATGGAGTTGGTGTATTCGGAGGTGGCAAATTCTTGCACTGCAGTGATAAATCTCCACCATGATGTTTGATATTTCTTATGGAGCTTTTCTCTTTTATGCACTCTGTAATTTATGATTTATGATATGAACAAGTCTAAATGTGACATTTATCATTTATCCCAAATGGTATAAGCCTTCAATATAGAGTGCAAGCACAATATTCTTCTAGAAGTTATACTGCATTAAAGAAGGTAGATGACCTGCGAGCTGCTGCCTTGAGGTTATATGTTTACAAGCATTACTTATGGAAGCTCCGGTTGGAAGCCGTGCCTTAGTGACAAACTACCAGATTAATTGACTCAAGGCTAATTTGATTCATTTGGCTTGTTTTATCAAGGTCTGTCTGAGCACAAAGACTGATGTTCCTCCATAAAGTCATTTGACAATCGTAGAGAGCAGAGTAGAATATCTTGACAGTATGTGAATAAATCTAATGCCTAGAAGTTGATTGTTCTGGTGATCCATCTTCCTGATCGGCCATTAGGAAACATCCCTTTAAGTCACATACATAGGACAAGGTTTAAGCATGAAATACTGCAATGGGGTGTGATCATAATAATTAGCAGAATGCACCACAAATCTCTGTCCTTCTTATGACAATCTATCTCTTTGAGACAAGGGGCCGGTAAGAGATAAGAATATATGTTCCTGTGTTAATAAAATTACTCTAAATGAATTTTTTGGCACAACTTGGATGTCTTAAAGAACAAGAGTGGATAAATTATTAGAGTGGGCTATTGGCTGGAGATCTGGCTTATGGACAGGGAATTGTTATCTTCTACATTTCCCGTTATGCAGCTCTGGAAATCTTGTTGATGGGATGGATGCCTGTGCACAGTTTGTGGAGATGGTAGTTAACCTCAAGACATCTGTATGGAAATCTAGACTGAAAAACCCTTCAAGAAAAAGACATTTCAATGTAGATACTGTAATGCTTGCACAAGACTCACATTACCTATTAATGATATCACAAATGGAGAGCTTAACTGAGTGTGTATTATATAAGGTGAATGCACAGCCCCTCAATTACATCCGATATTATAGCCTTGATTTAATGGGACTGGAACAACCTTGTTTAATTAAGTAGAAATGAAAATGACATTAAGAACACTTGTCTGGTGACCATTACTAGGATAAATTACAGTCCTTGTGCACACAGAACTTTGCTGTTTTAAATCCCGTGTCTTCAGAAGTCTGAGGCACACAATACACCAGATATAAATGGCAATATTGTTGCCAAATTAAACCAAAATTAGTTAAAAGAAAATCTACCATCAAAATGAAGCATGATAAATCAGGGGCACTTACTCATAGATCCAGGCACCGTGACTGTGGTAATCTTCTTATATTTGTTATCCTTCCTTCGAAAATCAACTTTAAAATTATGCTTCTGATCCTGAATGGCTCTTGGGGGTGTTACCAGAGCCCCTCTGGGCTGCAGATTCACAGGCTATTAGACAGTTTCCTCTTTCCCCTCTGCTCCCTCATCACTTCCCCTGCTTGATATAATCTCAATACAACAGAGCAAGTTTCAGCAAACTGTAATAGCCTGTAAAGCTGCAGTATGGAGGGATCCTGGTAACACCTCCCTCGTGCTAGATAGTGTGTCTCTCAGTTCATGTCTGCCGGCATATTCCTCATTCAACCTTCCTTCAGGAGTGCAGAGCAGAGGATGATGTCGGCCAAGGGAGGGGGGATAAGAGAGTTGCCAGGAAACACAATATGAAAGACACTGCATTGCATGAATAACACTCACCTTTAGGACTAGCAGCTCCTTCTAGAAGGGTGCCAAAAATTTACAAAATTAATTTTGTCCACGTCCCTTTTAGTGTATATTCTCTAATGTTTTCACTAAACAGTTTTTGTTTTTAAATGGATCCCATCATCACGATTTGCCTGCCGGAATTAAGCTGGGCCACACATGCCCTCCATGACTTTGGTTTTAGATTGCTCCTTCCATGCCAAAAGTTTACTCTAGAAATATGCAAATTAGGCTTAAGTGCTTTGGGGGGTGTTTGCAGAGCACCCCAGGGCTCCAACTCCCTCTGCTATACTTCCACCTCCCAGTGCCTTCTCTTACCCTTCCCCCTTCAGCTATGTCTCTCCTTGGTCCAGCAAGATGAGTAGCTGGAGCCCTGAGGTCTCCTGGAAAATGTGCATATTTCTAGAATGAAGTTTTGGGATGTAAGAAGCATGGACATTAAAAGAGGAACGGGTGGAATGTGTGGATATAGACCTGGAAGATGCTTTCAAAGTTCTTAAAATGGTTTTTGACCCTTATTTTTTAAAGTAATGATGGTCATTCATTTCTCTTTACTCTTACAAGAAAAGCTGTTCATGAGAAGAATCTAACCATAGTCAGAATATTTAGGATCGTATCCAGGGACAACCAAAATTGTGTACAGCAGGACTGATAGAGAAAGGTTGGAATTATATCTGTGAAATGCTGTATTTTTGTTAAAAACTGTGAATTAGAGAATGTGTTATTTTGTTATCCTGAGTACATGTGAGAAACTTGTCGTAGGAATAGCCCTTTAAAGCGGTAAAGAAATCGATACCAAGCATATGTCTGCACAACACAACTGGTCTTAAATGCATATTTAGAATCCAATTACTTGATTCCGTAATGTCTCCCACATTTCTTGCTCTGTAATCTACTTCCTATCTGTATCCTGAAGGATAATGGGTTGGTCTTATTGTCTTATGCAGCTTTATGAGTGTCACTTCATTTTCAAGAAAAAATGTCCATGCCACATTTCAAAAAGTTTTACCCCTTATTCCTCTTGTTTGAAATGTTCATAGAAGATAAAGTTGGTAATTTGCTTTAAACACAATGGGGCACATTTACTTACCCGGTCCCTCAGAGCTCCGGAAAGTGCACTGTCTGACAATAATGCACTTTGCCGCAATTCACTAAGATTGTGCGCCCGAATTTCTGCATATGTCACTTCCCTGCTCAAGTCCTCCGGAGTTCACCATCTTCTTCCTGGTGTAGGTAAGTGCATTTGTTGGGACACAATTTTAATCTTAAATTCCACGCTCATTCCGAATCAGTCGCATTGTCCGACGGCCACCCCCTGACTTCTGTCGCATGAAAGCTGGCACCACTGCGCCAAAAACCAATCACGTGCTACACAATCCCCTTCTAAATACCTGTCCCCGTGGCGCAAATCCCGAATAGCATGAACAGTCAAACGGAAATGCGATCTGCGGACCCTTAATAAATAAGCCCCAATATCCACTGAATATTAAAGTGTTGGGGAATGTGTTGATAACAATAGGAATAACCATTTTTAATTTTAGACATTCTTAAAGGGGGTTCATGATCAGATTTTAATCTAAAAATAAAAAAAGAATTAATATAAATAGAATGAAAACCCCTAAAACTGTAAAATATGAAATAACTTCCAGAAATATATATTTTGAATACAACTACATTTAGGAGAAAGCTTTGATGTGAAATCTGGTTATTAACAATGAGCTGCAGACTAAAATATGCGTTTTTCAATTTCCAGGTGCTAAAGACTCTCATTTCCCCGCAATATCAGCTTCTGCAATGTCACACAAGGTCACAGCTAGACATCATTTTCAAAATGCAGTGATCAAAAAGAACATCTATAAAAATCCACCGTACATTTGTCAATTTCTATAATGATCATAAGGATACTGGGCAGCCTCCTCTCCTCCCTCTCCAATGAAAAATGACCAGTCTTCTGGTGCCTGTCAGGGGCCAGAAGAGATTCCACAATGTGCTAATAGGCCGTCTCCTTGACTTAGTCAAGGCAATGATGTGGAGATGGAATAGTTAATTAGAAAACCTGAGATGAATAGTCTGTGGTTGGAAGATATTTCGAGAACATAAACAATTTAGTCTCAATATGGTCTTTATTTCCATTTCCCCTCCTCGTCACATCTTTTCTAACAGTTTATCTCTGTGATTCAAGCGACAAAAGAAGAAACCCATAAGAACAAGAAAACAAACATAAAAAGCCTGGCCTGAAAAAACTATTGTGTTTCACAGCTGGCTTTTTAGACTGTCAGAGCACTCTTGCAGACGTACACAAAAGAAAAACATGAATATTGCTGGAGCCACCTACCTAAAGAAGGGAAATGTGATCTTCTCTCCCCCAATGTGGTTGAAATTTGGTTGAACTGGAAAATAGATTTCTTTTTTTTTTTCTGTGCCGTCTCTGGATGCTCGGCATGAGGTCTGCTCCTCTGGTTCATACAAACATACAGGCGTTTAGGAGCAAGACAGCTTCCTTTATGTGAAATAGATTTTTTTGTACTTAGTATGGATGAAAATATTTGATTGTGGTCAGTGATGAAAAGAAAATAGGACCATGATTTATAAACTCCATTCATCTGGAATAGTTTCTACTTCCTCTCTGTTTGTTACAAGGGTATTATTTCCTGTTACTTTTTTTGATAAGACCTGCATAAGCACAGCCTGGGCAGACAAAGTCAGTATATGAGTAGTAGAACAGTTCCTGAAAATCACCTATAATGTAAGGGAGAAAAGGTGATAACTTCCCGATATGGATCAGATCCCCCATGGCGCTACTTACCGGGGGATCCGATCCACTTCTGGGCAGCCCCGAGGACTGCAGAGTGCCCCGGGGCTGCCCAATGTTCCTGGAAGTCAGACAGTTTACACTGCTCTACAATAAATTAGTATTGTAGAGCAGTGTATCGAACTTGAACCAGCGTTCACAGCATCGCTGGTTCAAGTTCAAGTATGGAAAAGTAAAACAATGTAAAAACACTAAAGTTTACACATTAGAATAAATACAAAATAAATACATAAAAATATAAGCACCTAAAATGTCACTTTCCCATAAAAACACTTAATAAAGGTAAATATTTGGTATTGCCGCGTCCGTAACAATCTTTATAATAAAACAGAATCGTTACTGGAACTGCACGATAAATGCCGGAGAAAAAAATGCAAAAAACGTACCAAAAAAGATCATTTTTAATTAATAACTTTAAAAAAACAGGTAATAAAAAAATCTTTCACACTCTAAAATAAGCCCACAAAAATAACAACTCTTCTCGCAAAAAATAAGCCCCTAACCAGATTTGTCAGCCGAAAAATAAAAAAGTTATGCATATGAAAAGATGGTGATGCTCAAATAAACAAGATTGTCTCCAAATTAGTTATTATTCAGTACAATTGAATAAAATACACAAAACCCCCATATTTGGTATTGCTGCGTCCGTATCAATCTGCATAATTAAACAGAATCATTATTAGATCGGCAAAGTAAACCCTGTAGAAAAAAAAACAAAAAAAGCTCCAAAAAAATTATTTTTAATTAATACCCTATAAAAAATGCTCTAAAAAGTGATTAAAAAAATGTTATGCACTTTAAAATAAGAACACTAAAAAGAACAATCCTTCTTGCAAAAAATAAGCCCTTAAACAGATTTGTGAGGCGAAAAATAAAAAAGTTATGCATATGAAAGACGGTGATGCTAAAATTAACAACATTTTTGCCAACTTACTTTTTATTCAATAAAATGGGGAAAAAATAAAAAATCTATATAAATGAGGTCTTTTCGTAATCACAGCGACCCATAGAATAAAAATAATATACTATTTTTATGGTATGGTTGACGGCCAAAAAAAAGCAGAAAAAAATCTTCCTAAAAATTGATGATTTTCATTTCCTCCACCAACAAAGAGTTAATAAAATCTCACCAATTAGCTATGGATGCCTCACAATTATGTGCCAGAAAAGTGAATCTCATGTGGCAAAAGAAATAAGCCCCTATAGGTCCACATTAAAAAAAGAAAAAAATGATAGCCTGTACAATGTGACATAGCAAATCTGATCCGGATGGCGCATCTTTCCATTCTATGCCCGGCCGTGTGCCCATACAGCAGGTTACCACCACATATAGGGTATCGGTGCACTCATTTAATCTATTGTAAATGTTTAATCTTCCACCCAAAATAAGTGTATTGTGAAAAAATATTACAATTTGTAGACTGCACCTCCATTTTGTTTTAACCCCTATAAAACACCTAAAGGGTAAACAAACTTCTTAATAGTGGTTTTTCATACATTGAGGGGTATAGTTTCCATAATGGGGTAATTTATAAGTCTCGCTATTATTTAGGCCTCTCAGTGTCAATTAGAAGTTGAGCAGGTCCATCTAAATATGGGTTTTGGTGATTTTACAAGAAATGTGAAAAATTATACCTAAATTCTGAGCCTCATAACATTCTAGTAAAATATGTGGAATCTTAAAAAAACATACCAACATAAAGCAGAAATTTGGGAAAAGTTATGAATTTATTTGAGTGCTATGACTATTTGCATCAAAAGTAGAGAATTTAGAACATTGAAAAAAAATAATTTTTCCAAATCTTTGCCTAATTTTGTTTTTTTCATAACTAAACACAAGAGATATCAACCAAGTTTTTAAACTAATTTGAAGTACTATGTATCACGAGAAAACAATCTCAAAATCCCCATGATATCTCATAGAGTTTAAAAGCTTATAAGCACTTAAAGTGACACATGGCAGATTTTAAAAATGGGGCCACGTCCTAAAGGCTAACCCCTATGGGCCGAGTAGGGGTTGGCCTAATAATATTGTTTTTATTTTTTTTTACTATTATTTCAGACCCGCTGAGCACTTTAACCCTGTAGAGTCTGACTGCTCATACTACTTACTGCAATACTGCTGTATATAGTAATTTTACTGCTGATCTCTAATAGCTTGTCATTGGTAGGCTATTAAAGATCACTATCCATGGCAAGCCTACAAATCTCTGAGACTGCTATTGCATCCAACGTCATGGGGGGCGCTGATGAGCCATCCAAGATAGCGGCGCCCACCAGGAGTTCTGTTGGTCGCAGTTGGCCAGCACCAACCAAAGCAGTTACAGGCGGGTGTCAGCTGTGTTATACAACTGACACTCACTGTGTGTGGAGAGAGCACTGCCCGTGAGCTCTCTCCATATACCCCCCCCCTTCCCCCGCAGCACCAGAAAGTAATAGCATGTCCTGGTGTGTAAAGGTGTTAATATGATAGGGGAGTAACTACAAATCTACTCTACTCTACTTTCTGATTTGTCTCATCTCTTTTTCTAGTTTCAGATACTAGTGAATGTTCAGAAGCTAAATGAAAGTGTAGATAAACCTGTACCCTAATATTCTAATCACATTGTCAGCTCACAGCATCTCATAGCACTAGAGGGATCATTAAGGGGCTCATTTACTAAGGGTCTGTGGAGCGCATTTTTGTCGGGTTTGCGTTTTGCTCTGAATTGCCTGGGGATTGTGCTGCACGCGATCAGATTTTGGCGCATAGGCGCTGGCTTGCACGCAACAGAAATCCGGGGGGCGGCCGTTGGACAACCCGGCGGATTCGAACAACGCACACGATTTAACATTTAGAATTGGGTCACAAGACACACACTTACAAGCACCGGGAAAAAGCAGGTGAACTCCGGCGGACCTCGGCACAGAAGCGACGGATGCAGGAACTCGGGTGCACGATCTTAGTGAATCGCGGCAGACCCGAATCCTTGTCGGACAACGCACCGCGTAAGTAAATCTGCCCCAATGTGTCTGCTTAGAGAGCACTGAGTGATAGCTAAAACACCAATAAAAGTGAGTGAAATTATTAAGTAAGGGGTTAAAAATGATCTTTATCATGTAAACATCACTAGGGGATTGAAATTTTAGAACTTTCTTTCATGGGCAAACCCCCTTAATTTAACTCTTTACTCCTTTTCACTAGAATGGTACATTCAGCCTTTGCAATTACCTGACTCTGGAGAGAACACAATGTACATAGCTCCACTTATAATAATGTCTCCAGTAAAAGTCATAACTCCCACTGGGTTAATTAGCTAGGAAGGAACGAACGACTTATTGTGATTGATATGTACTCACACTCTGTCACTTTGCATGCGTTTTAAAGAAAATTTCAGACATTAAATTGTTGTAGCTACAGGCGTGTGGGCAAAACCTTGCACAGGAATCTGTAATGCCAAAATAAATATTTTGTACTGATGAAGAATACAATGTAAGTTTTTCTGACTTTTGTTGATATGTATATGTCTTATGTATTACCACCAAGCTACAAGCTGGGGCCAAACTTGTAGCTTGGCATCTTCAGCCATACATATTTGGAAGATAAACAGACCTTGTCACCTGAAGAGAAGACAGGAGGAGGAGGCCGCTTCTTGTCAGCCTGAGTCTTGGTGCTGTCAGTGGCACGGAGAAGAGACTGACGGGTCTGGTCTCAAGATACTGCCTGGACATCGGAAGGAGAAGATAGCGGAAGAGGAGGACAAGGGATTCTTCCTTAGAACCCAGAGTTCAAAGAGTTATCAGAAAACTCAGCCCAAGGAAGCAAATCAGCCCAGTTATCTTGACGGGCAGAAACAAAGTGGCGGAAGTAACTGCCCAAAATCTGATTCACCCTTTCTACTTGACCGTTCGACTGAGAGTGATAAGCAGAAGAAAAGTCCAGATTAACTTGCAGCTGGTTACCCCTTAGTCAGACACGATGCGCAGAGGAAGTCCATGCAGCTGGAAGAAATGTTTGAAAAACAAACTGGCAAGCCGTGGAGAAGACGGAAGACCTGGAAGGGGAAAACCAGTCTGACACCACCCAGATTACAGTATTGCCTGAGGAGAGAGGCAGATCAGTAATAAAGTCCATTGCCACACGGGCGACTGGGTATCGGCAACGTAAGTAACAGTCCAGCCGGTTTGAGACAAGAGGCTTTGTGATGGGGGACAGGCTCTTTTCCAACAACTTCCGAAGAACGGGACAGTGCATCAGCCTTGATATTCTTGTCTACAGGACGTAAGTGAATCAACAGGTCAAAGCGTGAGAAAAACAAGGAACCATAGGCTTGCCTGGGATTCGGGTGCTGGGCTGTCTGGAGGTACATGAGGTTTTTGTGGTCTGTGTACACACAAACAGGATAGAGAGCTCCATCCAGTAGATACTGCCATTCCTCCAGAGCAAGTTTGATCGCTAACAGTTCTCTGTTGCCAATGGAATAATTTCTCTCCGCTGGAGAAAAAATCCTAGGAAAGAAGCTGCATGTGGGAGTTTGGCCCTTAGGCCCTTTCTGGGTGAGCACAGCTCCAGCTCCTATGGATTGTGCACCCACCTCAAGAAGAAAGGGTTTCTCAGTGTCAGGCCTGGAACAGGAGCCAAGGCAAATGTGGACTTCAATCTGAAGAATGCCTCTTCAGCCGCAGGGGACCAGGTACGGGGATTGGCACCTTTCTTGGTAAGTGCCACGATGCTAGACACCAAAGTAGAAAAATGTGGGATATACTGCCGATAATAGTTCGTGAAACCCAGGAACCTCTGAATAACTCGTAAACCTTCTGGGCATGGCCACTTTACAACTGCAGACAGATTATCAGGATCCATCTGGAGGCATCTGTCGGAAATTATATAGCCCAGGAATGGGAGGCTGCATTGGTGAAACTGACATTTCTCCAGCTTAGCGTAGTGATGGTTGGCCCAGAGGCGGCCAAGAACTTGCCATACGTGTTACTGACGGGTTTCAAGGTCAGGAGAGATGAAAAAGGTATTGTTGAGGCAAACCTGTCCTGGAAGACAGCAGGTGCATTACATAATCCAAATGGCATCACTAGATATTCAAAGTGGCCATCACGGGTGTTAAACGCATCTTCCACCCTTGTGGATCCGGATGAGATTACAAGCACCACAGAGATCCATCTTGGAGAACACCCTGGAGCCATGCAGCCGATCAAAGAGTTCTGTAATCAACGGCAGGGGGTAGCGGTTTTTAACTGCGACCTTGTTCAGCCTGCGATTGTCTATGCAGGAGCCGTCCTTCTTGGTGACAAAGAAGAATCCTGCACCAGCTGGAGAGGAAGACTTTCATATTTCAGTGCGATACCAGACCAGATCAGAGAGAAGCTGACCGCTGACTGAGGAAATGACAAGAGGTTGAAAGGAACTACAGGAATGTGATGCAGGGAGACCAGCATGGCATCCACAAAGTTCCCAGCAGAGCCAGAGTCCAAGAACATGGAGACTTGCACAGGAGAGCTGGAACACTGAGGAGCACAGGAACTGTCAGCCATGGAGAAGCTGAATTCACAGCTAGGGACGTTTCTTCCAGAAGCCATAGGTGCTGGTGTTTCTCGGACGTTGAGGACGAACAGGACAAGCCCTGATGAAGCGCTTGGAACTGGCACAATACAAGAAGAGGTTTTCCTGACAACTTCTGGAGCGTTTCCTAGCTGTGAATTAGGCTGTGTCGACTTGATTAGGTTCCACTGCAAACTGTGTGGCCGGAGGCTGGAGCAGCCTTTGGAAAACCGAAGCAAAGTGAGGCAGACGTGGAAGCTGGACTTGCAGCTGCTCATGACGCAACTCTTCAGCATGCTCCATGAACCGCACATCTATCCGGGTGGCCAGGGTGATGTGAGTAGCCGGCAGGTCACAAGCGGCCAATGCGTCCTTGATCTGCGAAGACAGTACTTTTTTTGAATGTTGCAGACAGGGCTGTGTCATTCCAGGAGAGCTCAGAAGCCAGAGTACGGAACTTGACCGCATTCTCGCCCACAGATGAGTCTCCTTGGTGCAGGTTCAGCAGCACTGTTTCAGCTGAGGAGGCTCGTGCAGGTTCCTCAAACATGGAGCGAAATTCAGGCAGAAATGTAGTATGGATAGCTGTGGCTGGATCGCTTCTGCCCCATAGAGGGGTAGCCCGGGTCAGGGCTTTCCTGGGAAAGCAAACTGACAATGAATAACAATGTCACCTTGGAGTGTTCGGTGACAAACTGGGACAGCATCAGTTAAATGTGCAGCAAGCACTGAGTGATGAAGCACAGCTTGGGATCGCCGTCATACTTATCAGGCATGGAGAGTATGAGCTTTGGTTCTGCCGCAGGTAGACTAGCCGGAGTGACCGAAGAAGTAGCAGGAACTGCTGCAGGTGTAGTTGCTGGAGTCTGATGCTGTTGCTTAGAGATATGCAGCTGTTGCAATTCGGTGGTAACTTGACCAAGCAGTTCTCCTTGAGCAGCAATCTGTAGGGACTGCTGGGCAACAACGCTGGAAAGATCAACCTGTACCGGACATGACACCTTGGTGAGATCCATGGCCAGATCTTACTGTCAGGGTTCAGGATCAGTGACCCTCTGGACCATCGCGGGAGGTGGTACTAGCCAACACCTGGGACCAGAGCCCACCACAAAGCAGGATGGACTTGCTGCAAGGTCGTTCAACTGGTGGCCAAGGTTGAGGGACCTTTAAAGGTGACAGTCTCATGGTCAAGTTCAGGCACAGGGTCAGGGCAGGCGCCAGAAATGCAGGGTCAAAGTCCAATCCGGGGTCAGCAGCAGGAGATCAATGCAGAGAGAAACAGGAACACAGGAGCAGGAATACAGGAACACTGGAGCACAGGAACATGGAACACAGAAGCAGGAACAAGGGAACACAGGGGCAGGAACACTGGGGCACAGGAACATGGAACACAGGAGCAGGAATACGGGAACACTGGAGCACAGGAACATGGAACACAGAAGCAGGAACAACGGAACACAGGGGCAGGAACACTGGGGCACAGGAACATGGAACACAGGAGCAGGAACACATGGATCATGGGGGCACCCATGACACAGGTTCAGGGACAAGAACCTACAATGTTCATTTCTGCTCATCACTAAACACAATCTGTTTACAGGATTTATAATAGGAAATACATATCTATTGTATTAGGTTAAACTAGAAGTGTAAAATGCCAGAGAATATTTCTTCTTATGACTTTATTTGTGTAACATAGAAATAGAAAAAGAAGTAAACGCGGAGATCTTAAACCTCCTGTAAATGAAATTGACCTCATGTTCCGTTGCCTGTGTGTCAGAGGAAGACAACTTTACAGGATTTGCAATTATTCATTTAATCTATGATAAGTGCAGTTGAGGAAAAGGCCACGGATAGAAGTGTGAAATCACCTTTTGCATGTTTACACATCACTATTTAATGTTCTACTGGAATTCTAACTCCAAATGTAAAAACTGCCAGACTTGGCAGATCATTTAAAAGCTTACAGGATTATCAAACCAGTCATTTAAAATGACATTTTCACTGCCTAAATATTTGTCTATGAAATGGGATGTATGGCACGAGATCTGGCAACACGCTATGGATTCTTCATGCTCTAGAAACACCACTGTTCTCCCATAAAACTGTCAAGCCCCCTTTTAATGAAACATATAGAAAACAAGATGATGTTTGCCACGTCTCAGCACGCTAATTCACTTTGGCTTTTTCCTGTCGAGTTCTGCTATTAGCGCTTTCATCAATTCATCTTTTAAGGAGCATGGCAGAACGTTAGGTCTTGGAACACCAACAAGAAATATAAGAAGGTGTTTAATTTCCAGGTATTTTATCCATTTGTATAAACATAGAAATATGGCCCAAATCATTTAGTATTCTGCACATGACTGCATGTTTGCGTTCCGTAAACCACTTTACTGCTACGACTGCCTCAGTGGTTATACTGTGGTGGTACCTCACATTATTGAGCAGCGCTGCTTTCCTAATTATTATCCTAAAGTTTCATTTCTTTTTTTATAGAGAAACTTAATATATTTTAAAATAACACCTTCCTTCCAATTCCTACAAAAACAGAGGTTCCTCAAGAAAAATTAGACCCAAAAGCTTAGCACCTAGTTTACTAAGACCGTGGTGTTCTAGACTAACATTTTCTCCTACTTACATTGCCAGTCAATTTTAACTGTTAAAGGTCATTTCTAAAAATAGTAATTTTGGTTTAATGAGGCGTTTTTTTGTTATTTGCATAGAAATATTTTTGACTCTCAAAACAGTTTGTGATTTTACATTAAGAAACAAGACTTCAAACTTGTATCATGTCTACATCAAAGAAGTATTGTGGTTTCAGCAACTGAAGCTTCCTTGTATGGTTATAAAATGTACACTGGTAATTTGCATCAATTCCTTATGTTATATAAAATCTCTGTATCTTTCACTATTTACATAAGAATCTGCTGTGTTCAGGTGATGTTCACACTAGTTCTTGGCTTCCTATATGTACAGTACAGTTGTGCACCGGCAAATTGTGTCGTAGTCTGCCCATTCCATGACTAGGACAAAACTTTATCTTATGAACTTTTACACCAGAACATAATAACTTATGCATGAGTTGCTTGCCACTCTACTATGTATATACCTATGTTATAAATAACATTTGAATGAAGTTTACATGCCCTTCCCATGTAATTTTTGTGGTTGGCCTCTTGGTGCTCCATTATCCTTACACACTTCAAAACATAAATGAGCAAGATACCATAATTTGACAATATCTGGATGGAAGGTGTTTATATACAGTAACATGGGGCTTCATATGACTATAACCGAAGACTGACAGTTGGCCCTTTGTAAAATCGCTGTCCCAGCTATCCCTTTCCAGTGCCCAGTTCACCCTAGGTGGTGGGTAGAAAACTAGAAGATGAACCTACCCTTAGCAAGTGCAAACTAAGGCCACATTCACAAGACCATATGAGGAACATATGTACGGCCGCAAGCTTGTGGCCATACATACGTCCCCACATAGACGGCAATGGCTGCACGTAGCGATATGGTGCGTGTGGCACCAACATGTTCTATCTTTCCCTGTGTTTTGGCCTGTTCGGCGTGCATTTCAATGGAGAGGGGAGGGGCCAACCCTCCTCCTCTCCATGGCGCTGGAGTTTGCCTACCTGGCTAAGGCCCGGTGGGCATACGTCCGTGTGAATGTAGCCTTAATCACATGAAAAAGCAACACACACACAGAAGACTGGTCACCAGAGCTTAGTCACAACAAAGAGTGCATATAAAGTACTTATTCAATATCAAATTTGAGCAGATATATCGCAATATATCTAGGTAAGTAAGGACCATAACTAACAATGAGGAAAGGCTCCCAGGAGTTTTAATGTGATGTCAGAGTCCTGATACACTGCTGAAAGGATAAGGACTCCACCAAACATAAATCATTGTTCACACTAGAAATGTCATAGTAAAACATAAAGAAAAAATTCATGCATCCTCAGCTGCATTCTATAAACAGAGAATGATCTCGGCATGGATGTATAATGTTAATTAAATAATAGCTGTAGTAACAATGGTATAAAATGAAGGGGGTGCTATGTTATATGATTGTATAAAAGATAGAGGTGTGGTATGTAGTGCCTGCACCAGCCCACCAAAGGATTCTCCAAAGGCCCAGGCTCTAATCTAGACTCTATAGATACAGCCGAAAGCAACATAATTTGGAAGCTGGCAGTATGAATTTGTAAGGGGATAATAAATACAAGACATGTAATAATTTTGTTATGACTTATCGGCACAATGCCTTCACTGGATGTGGGCGGCCGCAAGGTACCTGCATCACGGCCGCACCATGGTCACACTCTTCTAATTATTTATGGCATCTGCATATGCATACCATTGGTATGACTTAAATATCAGTGAGAACACAATACAAATTAATATTATGCCAAACATAAGCTGTTGAATTATTAAACGAAAAAAGTTTAGAAAATATTCTGTTATTAATAAAATGTACTCCCCTGATGACCTGAAAGTCACCATTGTACACATGGGCATTGTACTACTTGCCCGGAATTTGTAATGTAACCTTAACCCATATTAAACCCACCGATCTTTCCATAACACTCTGCTGAAATCCAGGGCAAAGTGGGTATATTGGAGCATCTGTTCTGAGTTAGTTTTTATCTAGTACCTTTAAATCTCCTTTGAGCTCTACATTTTCTATAGGAAGGAAATATGTTAACAATCGCCTTTTGTTTTACATTAAATGACGGTTCCCTCATGACGCACCGGTCCGTCGTAAGCTTCAGATGCTGGTAGCACTTCATTTTGGCAAGTTCTGAAAGAGCTTTATTTCATGTGAGTAGGTACAGATAGTGTTCAAAGACCATTAAAACTTTGTAGAGTCTGCAACATAACCCACAAGACTTAGTGAAAGGGCATCGTATTGCAAAGTAGTAAATTTGATAATAGGTGAATACTCCAAGGTAAAGTTAAATCTGTGTTCTAAATTAAACATTTAATCATTACCTATCTACACTGAATCAAAGATACAACTGCCAAGGGGTTAAATACATTATTTGTATAGGCAGTCTCTAAGAAAACATTCATCTGGAGCTCAGAAATACAGATTTAACCCTTTCAGGACCAGGATTTTTCAGGTTTTTACATTACAATTTTTCCATTTTCTTCCACAAACTATATCTTTTTAATTTTTCTGTTTGTAAAGCTAAATAGGTGTTTGTTAATTGCACTTGATAAATTGCACTGTCTAGTAGTACCATTATATATTCTGTGTCATGTAGTGGGAAGCAGAAAACATTTTTTAAATGTGATGAAATTGGCAAAAGTAGACAATTGCGTTTTTCCTAATTTGTTTCAAAGCAAAAAAAATCATGGCAGGAACTGAACTGAAACATGACATAAACACACTGGGCAGATTTACTTACCTGGTCCTGTCGTGATCCAGCGGCGCGTTCTCTGTGGAGGATTCGGGTCTTCCGGGAATTCACCAAGGTAGTGCACCCGATGTCCACCAGGTGTCGCTGCTGCGCTGAAGTCTGCCAGTGACACTTTTTAAAAAAAATTTCGCAGTATTTCCGAATCTGTCGGGTTTTCTCATGGCCACGCCCCCCCCCCCCCCAATTTCCATCGCGTGCATGCCGGCGCCGATGCACCACAATCCGATCGTGTGCGGCAAAAAACCCAGGGCAATTCAGGGAAAATCGCCGAAAAACGGTAATATTCGGGTAACCTGGCGGAAAAACATGATTCAGGCCCTTAGTAAATGACCCCCACTGTGTGAACGCGGCCTGAGGGATGACTTTTTATAATGGCTAGAAGAACCCGCATCTCAACACTCATGTACCACCATCATGAAATATAAATGCATGCTCACACACCTGCTACTTTTAACAATGCATGCAAATGTACAGTTACATAGATCTCCTGGACCAATATGTCAGTGTGTAGCTTTGTATGGTCAAAACTTCAAGCATGAGCCAAGTTGTTTTCAGCACAAAAATGTACTTGAGTATACATGTCCTTTTCTATCTTCCAGCGCTCTGGCTTACACACTATGACATATGCTGCTCACTGACATCATAGTGTGTGCACTGTTGCGCTGGCAGTGTGCAGGAAGCCGGAGCACCAAAAGAAAGAAGAGGACATACCGGGGGCGTTGGAAAGGTCACATATATATTGGTCACACGGGCTTCTGGCTATATATTGGGGGCATAGGCAGGGTGGCTTCATACAAGGGGGCATGGGCTGTCTATATACCAGGTGGCATGGGCTGTCTGGCTATATTCTTGGGGGCTTGGGTTGGCTGGCTATATACTGGGGAGCATGGGCTGGCTGGCTATATTCTTGGGGGCATGGATTGGCTGGCTATATACTGGGGAGCATGGGCTGGCTGGCTATATTCCTGGGGGCATGGGTTTGCTGGCTATATACTGGGGGGTATGGGCTGGCTGGCTATATACTAGGGGCATGGGTTTGCTGCCTGTATACTAGAGGGCACAGACTGGCTATATACCAAGGGGGCATGGGCTGGCTAGCTATATACTGGTTTGAGGCAGGGGTTGGGGTAACCAATGCATTTTCCACCCTAGGCTTATACTCAAGTCAATAAGTTCTCCAAGTTTTTTTATGTTGAAATTAGGGGACCGGCTTAAACTCGGTTGGGCTTATATTCGAATATATATGGTACACAAATTGGATTTTTTTTTCCCTAAGAGCACTGGTACTTCAATGGTAACATTATTTACATTTCTTCTAGCTTCTCAACATTTTTTTTTACAACAGTCAGTATTGTATTTCACATTACAGACAGATGTGCTGTACATGGCTAATAGACTATTAGTATATTTAAATGTTCTGCAGAAATGTAATTTTAGTATTTGCTCAAAATTATCCTGGGCTCTTTGTTCCACATGTGACTTTGTGCCATAAGGCTCTACAGCATGCCCTTTATTTATACGGTTTCTGCTCTGGAATCACTATGGTAACCATGGCAGGTAAACCCTGTGGTAGCGTATAGGTCTATGGCACCCAGTCATGGTGTCTCATCACACTTTGACCTGGCTAGACGGGTGCTGTGCAATTTTTGGGACCTGTAAATTAAGGTACTCGGATTTCTATAGAAAGGGGAGCGGTGAGGATCGTTCACTCCTCCCTCCTCCATCCAGCTATGTCAGTGAGGCCTTAGAAATAGTAATGTCAGGTCAAGAGTATAAAAGAAGCAATCCTGACCTGCAAAGGCCCTTGACTGCTTGCTTTACTGCATCTATATTAGGAAATGATAATGTGTATTAATCTGCTCTCTACACAGAACAGTAATTCTTTACTTTTTAATAAGGCTCAACATTTTACATTTTTTGACAAATCTACTGGAATACCCATGTAAAATATGGTCAACTGCAGGCACTTGCCTGAGTAAAATACCTCCACTGATGTTATAATTGCTAACACTGTTGAGTAAAAAGCTTGTTGATCCTCTCTTGGGGAATTTTATTTTTTGCCTTTCTCTATAAAGTGATTTTGCTAATGACGATTTACTGGTGGATATTAACACCTGAAATATAGATGCTAATGATATCCTTACGTGTAAAGCATAATCCATTATGTCTCAGTCAAGCACCTCGGGAGCTCTGAATTCATTATCAGCATAATACTAGTGGTGGAATGTATCTTCTCCAAGTCTGATCTGCTGACATTATTCTCCATTGTCACCAATGCTAGCGCAGCCACATTAGCAGGCAGCGAAAAGACAATTTCTCCTCCCATTTGTGCCTCAATTTCAACCAAAAGTGTTTTTCTGTTCATTGTGAAGTGGTACTTGTTGAAGGAGAAGCCGAAGCGCTTGGTAGATCCTTTGAGAGCAAGGAGAATGCTGCATAAGCTTCATTATCATGCTAATCGACCTCAGCCCGAGCAGGTTTCATAACTGCCACATTAAATCACACTCCAAGAGCAAGTCTAGAGAGACGGTCACATTTCATGGTGTGCATGTTAATATAGCAGCTAGCCATGGCGCTACCAGACAAGACGTGTGAAAGGGGCTGTAATAATCGGTTGATAATAATCTGTCAATAGTGAAGGATGTTTATCTTCTACTTACATTAATATTAGATTAGAAGAGTAAAGAAGATGAAAAAATAACTAATTGAATCTCTCATTCAGATCTGCACCACATTCATAGTTATAGATATATTTTTTTTTGCGTTTCTTTCTTTTCTTTTCACATTTTTGTGGAACTTTTTTATGTTCTCTGGAGCTCTTGGTGCACAGGTTTTCTCCTTTGTTCCTAATAATGAATTCATTCTTTATTTATATAGCGCCCACAGATTACGTAGTGCTGCTGTCAGCACCTGTCCAGCAACCGCGCAACCACAACCAGGCTTGCCACTAGCTGTCAGACTAGGTAAGTGGTGGAAAACTAAACCTGCAATGTGTCTGCAGGCTATGGCCCTGCCCACATCAGCTAAACTGCCCTGATAAGGGCGAACCCACTATCAGGAACCTAACTTACGGTCCCTGAGCGATCCTAGAAGATGATAATGCAGACTTACTTCGTCTGGCAGCTGCTGGATGGTGGAGCGGACAGGTAACCGGAATACTAGTATAGACCAGTGTTCACACTGGTAACAGAATACTAACACAGATCTGAGACAGGGAAAGCGGGATAACACTATGAGATAAACGATACTGAGGGACAAACAACAGATACAGGCAGACAAGCGGGGACAAACAAACCGGATCAAAACCAAGATGGCTGCAAAGGTACAGAATCGGATACAAAACACAGAATACCAAACAAGATAGCAAGAGCACTAGCAAGGTCTGATGGGAGTAGGCAGGTATATAAGGCAGTTCCCCGACACGCCTCCAGCAGCACACTGGGGAAACTGTCCATCAGGCTAGTAACCCTTGCTGGGCAGGTCTGAAATGCAAGGAGCAGGGTGTGGCACAGTTAATCCAAACACAAACACTAAGCCACAGTTCACACACAAATTAATGCCATCTATTCTGACAACTGCTGATAGAGCGACATTTAGGCACAGACGTTACAGCTGCACAGAGGTTTCCAAATTTGTTACCATCCCCAATGGGGCAAACAGTCTAATCAACCTACTAATATGTTTTTGGAGTGTGGGAGAAAACCAGGGGACCCAGAGGAAACCCACACAAACACGAAGAGAACATAAAATTTATTGCAGATTCATGTTTGATCTGTGCCTGGTGGCAGATTTTGGCATTTGATATATCACTAAATCACACTTGAAAAAATGTAGCAAATTTCAGAAATCACGCATGAGCATGATTTTTTAAAGGTAACCAGCCCAAGGTTAAATCAAGGAGCAGAACTTCTAAAAAAAGGCAGGCACAAATTGCAAGACTTAACGGGGTATTCCAACAGAGACAAGCTTCTTAAATATACTCAGGATGACAAAATAACACATTCTCTAATTCATTGTTATTAACAAAAATACAGCATTTTACAGATATAAGTCCAACCTGTCTCTATCAGCCCTGGTATAGACAATTTCAGTTGACCTGGGGTCCGACCATGAATCTGACTTTAGAGTCAGGAATACATTTTGTTCTTTTGGTCTGACACTGCACTGAGCTGCTGCTCTATCCCCATCCTTTCATTCCAAGGCGAGCTCATGCACGCACACACAGAGACTCCGTGACGACAAACAGCAGTGTGAGGAGAGTAAAGCTACAAGCACAGTTGATCTATGTTGTGACTGAGATGTAGCAGGGAAGAGAACGTAATTGTATGTTATATGCTCATGGATGTCATCTCTGATCCCTCTCTTTCTCTCTCTTTCTATGTCAGATACTAGTGAATGTTCAGAAAGTGTATATAAACCTGTACCCTGATAATCTAACCACATTG